>NC_056744.1:1084250907-1084538407 GCF_019279795.1 Protopterus annectens | reverse complement strand
AAAACAGTTTGGAGACAGCCATACACAAGACTAATGTTTCATGCAGACAACCAGCATAAGCTAAGTACACCTGGTACATTACTCAAGTCATCAAATTGTATTTAAGTAAAAGAACACACATCTAGTTAGGAGACCTTATTCTTGACCCAGCTTATGTGCCCAGTGGAATGCAACAGGGCCCAGTATTGTATCTCCTACTCTTTGCAATCTTTTTTCAGGTCTCAGGGAAGGGAGGATACGCTGGGTTAAATTTGCAGATGACTATAAACATGGTAATATAGTTACATGAAATAAAGATGGAAGAATATTACAAGGTAAGATCAGGTAAAATATATTGTAAGTGTGATAAGAGTAGCCTCTTTTTTAATATTAAGAAATATGCCACAGTTAAATTTAGGTCTAGTCTATAATTACAACAGCCAACTCTTCAAGTTCAGCTCATCAATTTCCATTTGTCAAAACTCACAAATTGCGCTGAACTGCTTGAAAGCCAGTTCATTGTAACCAATACCTCCACTGCTGTGTTTTTAAACTGAAAGGCAGGCAGTCACAGAAAATAATTATTTTACATGCAGGCAAGCCCCATGTAGGGAACTTCATCCTGCCATGCCCCATATTACTTATGTATACCAACGTTAAGATAGAACTATCATGGTGAAAGGAGAAGAGTCTGATCTCCCGCTCTCTCTGTATATATAGGTTGCCTATCATAGATCGATTTTTAGTTACATTGATCTCTGTATTGTCAACACACTTTGGTTGGCATATATAGATAGTAGCTTCCCCAGAATGGTGCAAACATGAGTTAGTATATATAATTAGCAGAGGATGTGGAGGCACAGCAGCCAAGTAGAAAGGGCTTGCCTCTTTGCAAAAAACACTTTATTTCATTTTGCATTTTCTGAAGATTAGCCTCAGGGTATGCATAGTAGCATGTTGATGTTTTTTACATGCACAGTAGCATGCCGATATGTTTTTGGCATGCACAGTAGCATGCTGATATGTTTTTGGCATTCACAGTAGCATGTTGATATGTTTTTGGCATGCACAGTAGCATGCTGATATGTTTTTGTCATGCACAGTAGCATGCTGATATGTTTTTGTCATGCACAGTAGCATGTTGATATATTTTTGTCATGCACAGTAGCATGCTGATATGTTTTTGTAAACATAAATGTGTCAACATTAAGCACATCAATGTCTGCATGGATTCACTAGTAATAAATCTATATAAAATTGATAGGTAAATAGACAGACAGATAGACATGGGCCTACTCCCTTTTGTTGCATGAGCAGTAAGACATTGACATCTGTTTGGATGACACCATTTGGCTGACAGAAACAGACAGTCAACATATGTGCGAGATCAACAATCCTCGGCTAGGGACTTATACTCTTTTTCTAGGGACAGTGCAGTCTCAGAGTTAATATATATTTCCTATTTGGGAGGTCCAGGAGACTTGTCTCCCTCCAAAATAGCTTTTGTGGCTTCGCCTTCTCCTGTGTTAACCCTCAGGTCAAGTGCAGTACATGTTGACACTCGATATCACTATTTTAGACATCAATGTCCTAATCAATGAAAACAAACATATATATCTATATATATATATATATATATATATATATATATATATATATATGGGATCTGGGCACATGCTCGACTAGCATAAGTCCGAATCACAAAACATCGAACACACATACACAAAAGCACTTAACATTGACATTGTGTATGTGTGTCTGTTTCATAGATCGGACTACAGTTCGGGTAAGGGAAAATTCCCTTTTCCCCACTGTAGTGCGATCTCGGAGTGAGAATAATAAAGTAGGGGGGGAGTGCAGGGGGGCGAAGCCCTGCAGAAACGTAGATTTTTTTTTTAACTACACATACACGGAAGTGCTTTTCGATGTTAAGCGCTTTTGTGTATGTGTGTCAGATGCTTTGTGATTTCGACATATGCTAGTCTAGCATGTGTCCTAGACCCATATATATATATATATATATATATATATATATATATATATATATATATAGAGAGAGAGAGAGAGAGAGATGTGTGTGTGTGTGTGTGTGTGTGTGTGTGTGTGTGTGTGTGTGTGTGTGTGTGTGTGTGTGTGTGTGTGTGTGTGTGTGTGTGTGTGTGTGTGCGTATATATATATATATATATATATATATATATATATATATATATATATACTAACTCTGAGATTGCAAAATAGCATGGTAAGGGCAAATTCCCTTACCATCCTGTAATGCAGTCCCATACAAAAGACTGCCAGCATAATCTCCATTGCTAAGAACGTTATGAGTGTTTACTTTTTTCAGCACTAAAAAGCGTTCACACGTGTGACCGTTCACCCTTTAGAATTGCAACTATATATACACACACACACACACACACACACACACACACACACACACACACACAAACAGATAGACAGATGTGTGTGCATGTTTGTGTGTAGTGTTCCCCTCTATTTATGATGGAGTACTTCACTTTCCACTTGTAACGTCTATCAACTGACACTTGACAAGAGGGACTTGGCTACGTCCTCTTGTTGTCCGTCAAAATAATGTATGACATGCTAAAACCCAGGGAAAAGAAAAATTAATCTGATTAGAAAATAATGGGAATCTAAAAAATAAGTGTGAGCTAGGAATATCAGCATGAAATAAACAACTTTCACCAAAGTGTACTTACTATAATCAGAAATGCTTAAGGAACTGCCAACAGGATACTTAAACCATGTCTAACCATACAAGAGAAGTGGCCGTTCCCCTATATCTTATAAAGTCACTCCACCATAATCCTGCTTGTAGCAATTTTTGAAACTATATAAGTAACTAAGTTAGAAAAGTTATTAAACAATCACCTCTGTGGCGCAGAGGGGTAAAGACATGACTATGGCCTAGATGACAGAGGATTACATACTGAGTCTAATATATCGGAAGCCAACAAAAAGCAAGGGTAGAATTGAATGGCTGAAGTCTGCTCACTCACTGTAGGGAGTGGAATATGGTCCTGCTCCTACTTTCTAGACCCCATGGAGGCAGCAGAACAACACAGTCACAAAGGGCCACATTATATGCTCATTTACACAAAGCAGTTCTAATGTGTACTGCAGTCAGATTTTGTAGCATGCACAGAAGTCCGATCAGCCTGGTAATGTCTAAACTATTCTAATAAAAAAGCCAACCAAGTGGATAAAAGCTGCCTTGTAACAAAGGTAAATGCAAATAAATAAAAAAGAACAAGGCAGCCAAGCACAGTTAAAGAACATAAATTTAATAAAATACAAGTGGAAAGTGCTTTCATGCAGATAAACTGCACTTCATCAGACCAATAAAATAAAAAACAAACAGCACACATTTAAATAACAGAATTCTATTATTTAAATGTGTGCTGTTTGGTTTTTATTTTATTGGTCTGATGAAGTGTAGTGTATCTGCATGAAAGTGCTTACCACTTGTATTTTAATAAATTCATGTTCTTCAGCCATGCTTGGCTGCCTTGTTCTTTTTTAATGTCTAAACTACTTAGACTGGTGTCCATGTCAGGTCTGAAAAAGCAGTTTAGATTCATATAAAATTATCTCTCCTGCTATTAATAACCTCTACCCAAAGACTCTATCTCACTTCTTATTAACAATTGCCATCAGAATATATGGTTTCATTATACAAATCACCAGGAGAACAAGACCCCCACCCAGTGTGATGTGTGATGCAATGATCAATGCAACACCAGAAAAAATGGGCTCATAGAACAGAACAGGGAGAGGGGGCTGAATGTTCACAGGAAAACAAGGAGGGGACCTAAAAAAAAAGACACAGAGCTGCTTAACAAGAAAAATTGAATTATAAAGTGACACCAGTCCTAAAAGTCCTGAGGAACTGTCATTATGCTCAATGCAATACAGACCCCTGAGGTGAGAATCTCTGTCCTGTTTTGAAAGCAATGGCACTTGAGTACACAAACCAAAAAGTTTAATGAAAAGAGTTCATTAACAGACATGAACAATGAATGGCTACTAAGAAATACTTACACAGGATAATTGTAGTCAAGCACATTGAAGACCAATAGGTTGAAAGCTTGATGTAACTAAATGTGAACCTGACATACCTGTCAACCTCTTAGCGCAAAAAATCTGAACAATGCCTAAAATAATGGGGGGAGGGGTTGGACAAAGGCCTAAAAATAGAGACATTAGAAAGCTGCTAGAATAACTGAATTTGTGTTAGCATGCATTTTCTGATGGATATGAAGAGTGAAACTCACATGTTTGTCATTATTTAGGGACATCAATCCTCAATCCTTTGCCAAAAAACCACACATTTTATGAGGGACAGACCAAAAATGTGAGACAAAAATATGGAAATTCTGTGAAAATCCGTGCAGATGAGAGGTAAGGAACCTGTAAAATCATGATAGTGTAAAGCATTGCTCTTTGAATCATTGATACTGTTTCACTTTCAGTGTTTCACTTTCAATGAAAGAAAGCATAACTCTCTCTTAATGGCTTTCAATGAAAGAAAGTATATCTCTCTCTTAGTGGATCCCTGTGAATTATTCTGCTTTTGCATGTTTTGGCATTGTTCTATGGAGTACCATTTCATTAAATGTAATGCAATCAAGTACCCTTTTTCTGAGAACCAGCAGGATTTGCTGACATTTTTCTGCATGATTATAGGTCACCATCTAGTGGTAAATTGTATTAACTACCGCTGGCAAACTGGCTTTGGAACTAGGTCTGACATTAGTCTAAATTAGAAAAGTGTCATGTCTAAAAAGAAATATGCCAGTCCTTGTTTCCTACTTCAGAAGAAAAACGAGGTTTTGACTTTCCAGAACTGTGTTACAGAAAACCAAGCCAAAGTGTCATTCTTCTCAAAGAAACATTACATTGTGCATGTTCCTGCTTACACTGCAACAATTAATAACATGAAATAGTACACTGTACAGGACAAAATACATACTGCAGAGTGTACATAAAAAAGCACAGAAATATGTACAAACATAAAGAGCTTCAAGTATTAATTTAAAAATATAACTGTAAAAAAGCACGTTTAATTAAAAAAAACAAAGATACTTTGAGAATATGATGCAAAGCACAATTATGAAAAAGCAGCAAAGCTTAACAGGGACTGTTTTTTATTAGTCATCTGCTTCTGGCATATGCAGCCATACTCCATAAGGGATATCCCAGTCATACTTTAAACTCTATTTAGTAAGAGTGTTTTTTTTTTCCTAAACATACAAATCAGAATCTTGAAGTCTTTGCAAATATGGATGATACACCTACAGTATGTTGGCGAAGTAAACTCTGACTTTTAAATCTATATAATACTTTGAACTACATTTCAATGGTCGATGTAAACTGTTTATAATGTATTTTACATCTTTTAGTTTCCAGTTTTATGAATAGTACTCTGTTTCTGCACGGTACAATGGGTTCTATTTTACATATATGCTGTAGTCAGCTTTTCTATTTGATGAGGCGGTATCATCATACTCTCCCACTTTACTGTCACAGTCTCGTCAGTGTGTCACTGGCTTCTGCTTTCTTCCTGCTCTGTTATTTTTTTCAAACCAGACACACTCAGTATCTCATAGTTGGAAAGGTCTCTTGCCCAGAAGAAAACTCCTTTAGGCTTAGCATTCACTGGTGTGACAGGTATTGCTGTAGTGAAAGCCAGCTGTCAGGTGGTCTAGGACATGTGGTGTCAGAATGTCCCCAGTCATCTTTTGCCCATCCATTGTAAGTTATCTTATCTTTTCTCTTTGCAGCTAGTGGGGGAGGGTACAGCATTCAGTAATATTGTGCTGTACTTGTTGGCAGCCCCTCTTGAATTCTCTGTGTGCTAATCAGTAGTGACCCTCTGCCTTCTACTGTTCTACACTGAGTGCACTATTGTTTCACGGGGAAGGAAGACTCAGAAAGTGCCATTCCTTTCATAGTCATAGACAGTTCTCCAACAACCTAGGTCCATTCTTAAAACAAGTTCACTAATTTTATAGGCAGGACAACCAACTGCAGTATGATTCTCAGAATGGGCCACTCATACTTCAACAGCAGCTGTACTTATGTTTCAACTTACATAAAATAGCCACCAGGCAAAGAGGCAAAGAGATTAGATAATAATTCTAAAAGCAAAATGTTTCATATAAAAACAGTGATCCGTCATTCTTCTCATCAAGTGAAGTGACTCTGGTGATGAATTTTTGTTGTAGCTTTTAGAAATAGAAAGGCAGCATTATAGCTTAAAGAAGGAAGTCAACTACCTGATTACTCCATATTAATATTTAGCATACTGTCAAATAGTTATGTGTATGTTTTTATATCTGCAAAGTGCAATTAGATATCTAAAGTCTCTCTGGAAGCTTCATGCTAAAGTAAAGTATAACTTCTTTCTTTATAGTACAGTTTAAAAACATTTGACCACTACAAACAATAAAGAATTGATAAAGGGACCATCAGAGCTGCATAAAGTTAACATTAGCAAAAAGGCATTTCTGAAAGAAATAACCTCAACTTCAGTGATTCAGCATGCATGCAGATGCTCAAGGTTCACATGTAGACCACATCAGAAGTGATGGTGGAAATGCATATGCACAACAAAGGTTTCAGGGAGCTATATTTCTGTAAACTGCATTTGCATCACTTTTCTATTCAAAACCTGCAGAAATGCCATTGGTAAAGGTGTCTTACTGGTTCAAGTTGACTGGTGTATCCTTCTAATTGCTGCAGCCTCTATATCTATACACCTTTCAATCCATCTATGCCATTTGCAAATTCATCACCCTCCCCAGGAAATGAACACCACTGCAGAGCCATCGAAAAAGCTAACAGACTACCTGTGAAGCAATGTTTAGACTATCTACTTGCCTCTCAACTATTTAAACATATCAAGAATGACACCTCCCCGCCATTAGCTTGCACCAACTGTCAAAGGAAAAAACTTCAAAGACCAATACACGTAAGGTTCACTTAAGGCACTTTAATTTACTTGCAGCAAGGAGACAAAAACATGCAAATACAAGGATTTGTCTAACTACTAACAGGAAGTATGTTCATTCTTATACTATTTTACAAGACATGGCCTTCTAAGCTGACATAATCAAACACAACTTTCAGTATTGTTCTACAGCAGATGTTACTTCAGATTTTCTGCTGACATGATTAGATTTGTGAGAAACTTTTCAGAAAAACAACCAGGCCTTGGTGACCATTAATCCGTTTACAAGAGTCTATTGTACAGTGTTACTTTTCAAGGTACTCTTCTAATACAGATACAAGCAAATGCTGATTGCAGTTCATATTTTCAAGCAGGCTTTGTACTAATTATCTGTAACTTCTACAGCTGTGTATTTTCTCATGGCACAGCGGAACTTCTTGTCTAAGTTTCATACAAGTAGTGTTGTTCTATTCATTATTTTCCTAACGCAAGCAGAAATCCCCTGCTTCTCAGTAAATTTCCAAAGCATAAGCAAGATTTTAGCTAACAGTGCAAGGTCAGAAAGCAACTGCAGTTTGTACAGATTTATGTAGTATGAAATAGAATAAATGTGTTAACTCTTTTCTAGCTCTAAATGCACTAAGCATATTGCTAATACACACATTAATACATATTTTCTAACATTTCCCCCCTATTAATACTTTTATTCTACTTTCAAAATAAGCATAAACAGTTTGTTTTCTTCTCCTAACCTCTTCCACTCAGGATTTGCAGTTAAGAGAGTCATTCAGTTTAAACTTATGAAAGCATTTTTAGTCTTTTAACAGTTCTTCAAACTCAGTACTTTGATATAAGGTTTCAGAAACTGACATGTCTATAAGGTCTTTAATCAGTCTTTTCATGCAGGGGATACCACAACAAACACATACTCCCAGTAGGAGCATACCTACACAAATGGCAATCAGGATGTTCATTAGGATGGTACCCCACCCCCCATACCATTTCTGGAAAAAGTCCGTCAGTGGGTTTGGGCCTGGTTTGGTCATGGCCGACACTTGCTGAATTACCTCAAGAGGATTGTCTATCTCGTGTTTATGGTCAGGAATATATGAACAGCATTCTTCTTGAATTAAAGCGCACATACCACCTCTCACCGCTAGTCAAGAGCCATGCGGTTTTGGAGCACTACAGTTCTCATAGCATTCAGTTCATCAGTCACCAATTCGAGAGCAGAAAAAGTTGTGTTGCTCATTACTTTGAGAAGTTTTGACAGTTTTCTCAGCTCCCAGATCAATTTCACTGCTCCATATGCTGGTAATATGCCTGCCCACGATATAACGCTATCACTCAAGTCCATGTGTGTCAGTCCTTTGCCTAAAGAGTGATGGTCTTTCCAACATGCATCGATTTGTCCCACTGGATTTACAGGTTTCTTGACGACTTCTCGGACATTTCAAATTTTCCCATGAGGCAAAACTGCAGTGCATCATATGGCTGGAACCAGGTAACCCAAAAAACAACTGCCAGACCAATTCTCAGGTAACCATTTGTATGCCTTTCTACCACATACAAAATAACAATCCTCTGCTTTAGTAGTAACCTTGCTATGAATATACACTCACCCTGCATGAAACATTTTTCTATCAATTATAGACAGCTGTTTATAAAAAACAGAATTATGTTTTACTTCATCAAGTGTTTTGTGCATCAATCCAAGAAATTAATCATAGTTTGTATTACAATAAAGATCTACTTTGTTACCTTTAGTGTAACATCTATAAGGAAGTCACATTGCAATTGCTCCAACCCACCTGAACAGTATCATTTTTATAAAAACACACAGTTCCCTTTTGTGGAACAGACAAGTGCAATGCTATTTTATCTTGTGCTGTAATGGTTGAGGTATCATAAATCAAGTTCTCCCAGGTCTCATTGACCCCTAGGGGGACTGTAGTCTTTAATAACCCCCCGTATGCTGTTGGCAAAGCTGTGCAAATCCAGCAATTCAAAACATTGAAAGTCTCAGCATACACATATTTAATTGCCTGGTAAGTGTTAAAGTTTGGATGCCAGTTTATGAGTAATGCTTCACGTTTATTCAGTTCAGTCTGTGTGGCTGGGAAAAGAAAAGGCCACAACAAAAAGATTATTGTCACTAATACAGTTAACAGGATGATTATGCAATACTTCTGAGGAAAGGGTTGTTCTGCATTCCTGTTTCTTCTGGACTCTATCATTTTTGCTCTTGGCATGTAACATGATTTTTGTCCATTTCAAAGTTTTTAACTAATTTACAGTGCGTCAGGTGAATCCAAGAGGCACGCTCTGCGATTTTGACTGCAGTGGGTGTTGACAAAAGCACTTGATATGGACCTTCCCACTTCGGAGATGCCCAGTTTTTCTTCTTGACTACCTTCAGCCAGATCCACGCTCCAGGGGGCACTGCCACTTCTGACGGTCTGGTTCGTTCTTTATCTGAAACAGAATTTAACTGCAACAAATGTTTAGAATTTAACAAATGATGCATATACGCTGCTAATGTACTGTCAGCTTCCTGGTCTGCGGGCATGAGAGATTTCCACTGAGGTATATAGTAAGCCCTTCCAAAGAGCTTTTCAAAAGGAGTCAATCCTTTTGCATTTGGAACAGTTCTCATGCTCAACAGTACCAGGGGCAGACAGTACACACAGTTTTGCTGCATTTCTGCTGCTAATTTAGCTTGCTCTTTAAAATCCTATTATGCCTCTCTATTAGTCCTGCTGATTGAGGGTGATACGCACAATGATTTTTTAGGGAAATGCAAAAATATTTACTTAACTGCTGTATGGTCTGATTCATGAAGTGTGTGCCGTTGTCACTGTAGATCCTTTCCGAAATGCCGAATCTAGGGATGATTTCTTTAACAAGAACTTTGGCCACGGTCGTAGCGTCTGGATTTTTAGTCAGAAAGGCTTCCACCCATCTGGAAAACATATCTACAATGACAAGACAATACTTCTTATTTTCACATTTATTCAACTCTATGAAATCCATACAAATAGTATGAGACGGATACGGTGGTGTAGGGAAACTCCCTTGCTTGGGCTTTAACGCCCCTTGTGCATGATGTTTATTACAGATGTGGCATAACGAACAAAGTTTTTTAGAGTAATTTGTGAATCCATACATCGCGAACACTTGGTTCATCAGCTGTACCATCCCCCCTGTTGAGACATGGCACTGCCCATGGCTCAACAAAGCTGCATATCTAAACAAATTAGATGGCAATATCGGTTTCCCTTCTTTAGAGATGTACAGCCCCTTTTCGAGAATTGTTCCTCGTTTTACCCATCTTTGTTTTTCAGTTTGCGTAGTAAGTGTTTGCATTGTCGTTAACATTTCTAAGTCTAAAATTTCAGAGGGTTGTAATTCCTCATTCAAAAGAAATACTTCTGAAGCTGCCTGCTTTGCAGCTGTATCAGCTCTCGCATTACCTTTTGAAATCCTGTCCTGTTGCTTGGTATGAACTGTGCATTTACAAATAGCTACTATCTGAGGTAACTGAATAGATTCTAAAAGATCTAAAATAAACTGTGCATGATTGATTGGTTTTCCAGTAGATGTTATCATTCCTCGATTTTTCCACTGTTGTGCAAAAACATGTACAGTAGAAAAAGCATACTGGCTGTCAGTAAAAATGTTCACACATTTACCCTTTGCTAAGGTACATACCCGTGTCAAGGCAATGAATTCTGCTGCCTGTGCAGATAAACTATGTGGTAAAGATTTTGTTTCTATAATGTCTGTGCCAGAAACTACTGCATATCCTACTAGGTTCTGTCCTGCAGGACCCCTTTTGCATGAGCCGTCCACGTAGTATGTCACCTCGGCATTATCCAAGGGAACATCCGTAAGATCTTTTCAAGGCAGTGTCTTTTGCTCAATCACCTGCAGGCAGCTGTGTGGTGTGCCATCTGCAGGGGTTGGGAGCAAGGTAGAAGGGTTCAAAGTCGTACATCATTCAATTGTCATATGAGGTTGGCTCAACAATATAGTCATACAGGAAAGGTGCCTAGCAGAGGAAAGATATGCTACCTTTTCTTGTAGTAAAATAATTGCGACTGCATGAGGCACTCTCAATGTGAGAGGGTGGAACAACACTACTGAGGCCGAAGCCTGTACTGCCATTGCAGCTGCAACTACTGCTTGTACACAGTGAGGTAAAGACAGTGCCACTGGGTCCAGTTGTGATGAATAATAAGCAATAGGGCATTGCTTGTCCCCATGCTGCTGTGTTAACACTGATGTCATATAACCTTGCTTACAGTCTACAGTTTGGAAAAAACGTTTATGATAGTCTGGCAATCCCAAAACTAATGAGGACGTTATTAACTGTTTCAGTTTGCAGAAAGCAGATTCTGCTTCTGGTGTCCATTGTAATAAATCCTGTGCTGCCATAGGCTTTTTATAAATCAGGCTAGTCAATGGTGCAGATTCCAAGGCATAGTTTGGAATCTAACTCCGACAAAAATTAGTCGTACCCAGGAAGGACATCATTTCCTTCTTGGTAGTGGGTTTTGGTGCTTGCAAAATTGCTATTTTTCTGTCCTCATCTAATGTCCTACCTTCCTTGGATATCACATATCCTAGGTATTTAACTTGTTTTTTCCAAAGCTGCAGTTTATTTTTGTTTACTTTATGTCCTTCAGTGGCTAAAAATTGTAATAGCGCTATGGTATCTTCTTTACAATCTTGCTGGGTGGGGGACGCCAGCAGGAGATCATCATTATAAAGCAAAATCTGACTACCTCTCGGTGGGGTAAACCCCGCCAAGTTGCTTGCCATTTCTTCTGAGAATATTTTTGGACTTTCACAATACCCCTGTGGTAGTCGCGTATATGTATACCTTTTCCCCTGAAATGTGAATGCAAACCAATGCTGACTGTCAGGGTGTATCGGTATCGAAAAGAACGCATTGCTGATATCTACCACAGCAAAATATTTCTGTTGAGGTTTTAAATCATTCAACAGGGTGTGTGGGTCTGGCACCATAGGTGCCCTTGGTATTACTGCACCATTTACAGCTTGTAAATCTTGGACCATACACCATTCTCCATTCGCTTTCTTAACAGGAAATAAGGGTGTGTTACATGGTGAATCAGGAGATTCCACCAGCACCCCTTCCTTAAGTGAAGCTGCTATAATAGGTTTGATTCCTACCTCTGCATCTTTTCTTAAGGGATACTGTCTCTTTTGTGGTCTAAATGCTGACTTTGGCGTAATAGTAACTGGTCCCGCTGTACGAATAAGTCCTACATCTGATTTTCCTGTTGACCAGAGATTTTCTGGTATATTCTGTAAAGCATTCTCTTCCTCCTTCAATAGGAGTGCCAATCAGCTGTCCTTGCTAGACTGCAAGTGTACAGCTGGGTGGGTCTGAGTTATCCAGTTCAGCTTCTGCATTTGTATTCCCTGTTCTGACAGTTCTAACTCTGTCTGTTTTTCCCATCTTGTGACTTTTTCTCCTAAGTCTACCCATTTTACATTCTTGTCCTTAGTTAAGCTAACATGTGGTAATCGATTAAGTTTATAGAGTGAAAAGAACTCCTGGGGCAATGAACAGCTGGCTACACTGTTCCCTTCTGTGTCCCAGTACAGATTACATAATATCAATCTGTTTGCATGATTTCTAAACAATTCTTGCTCATATTCCTTATCAGGTCCTGGTGTATTACAATAATACAGAGTACAGTGCAACAAATGCTGTTTATCAATGTCAAGGGATGGGGAACTTGCTGATGGCTATGTTCATCAACTCTTCAGTCACAGCCCCTGGACTAGTTGTAACCAAGTCCTGGCTGTACCAATAAAACATTTCGCCCTCCGGTTGCACTGCAAAGGTATCAATTTGTCACTGTGCTTCCATACCCTGCATAGTTGGAACTACTGCTATACCAAATAGCTGTATAAGGTCTCTGCCCAAGAGGTTTACTGGGCATTTTGCAGATACAACAATTTTACTTTTCTGGGTCAAGTCCTGAAACAGGATCAGTTATCACAATATTATGGGAGAGGGGCTCCGGATACAGCTGTCCATTAGCTGCTTTCACTAATATGTAATCAGGTGACTCTGAATTCTCTGGCAGTTTGGAGGGATGTACCAGGGTCCATGATGCCCCTGAGTCACACAAGAATCTGACTTCCCTCCCTTCTACCAAGAGTGTAACTTCTGGTTTCGTGTCTGCTAAATAGAGCTCTAAGCTCAATAAAGCCAAATCCAATATTTCATTTTCTTCACTATCCGTGACTTCTTGCACTTCCTCTATTTCTTCTGTCACATTCTCTACTCCCTCTATCACATACTCATTTCTCCTTTCTCCGCTATCCCCTTCTAGTGATTCCTGACTATCATATAGTCAGTCCTCACCCTCCTTATCCTCCGTGGTTGCCTTCTTGTTTTTCTTGCAATCCCTTGCCAAGTGTCCTTTCTTACCGCATTTAAAACATTCACCCCTTTTCTTTCGCCCTTCAAAGTCCTCTGATCGGTGATCAGATTGTTTGTTTCCCTGGGCATTTTTCTTGTCCTTTTTCCCGGACTGTACGACATAAACTTCTGCTCCATCTTCTACAGAAAATACTTGGGCTTTCTTTTTCTTTTTGCTATTAAAATGCCTTTTGGCATGTCTAGCATATCCAAGCAATGACTGTAACCTGCTTGTACGATGATCTACCATGTGTTTTGTAATAAAGCTGCTTATAGGTGCAATACTGCCTTTCAAAAATGAGCAGGGGAATCGTGTGTCTGATCTTTAGGAACCTGCATTCCACAATGGTTATTAAAACATTCTAATAGTCTGGCATAATATCGGTCAACAGCTTCACCTTCCTGTTGGATGCATTGATTAATGAAAGTACAGTCTGCCCTAGGCTTCCATTTCTCAGAGATTCGGTCTGTAAGACCTTTCACTCTGTTGTCTAACTCTGCGCTGCTATGTGGGAGGGGCCTGAGCACAATATCACAGGGATTCCAGTCGCCACTAATCATGTGCCAATCTGGTCCCACAATTTGTCTGACTACTTTTTCTACCTCTTCTCAGTTTAAATTATAACTCAGCCTCATTGCTTGCAAATCTTCTAAGAACTTTCTAAAGTTAACTTTTGGATGGGGAATTCCCTCAGTGGCTTTCCGGATGTCTTCCGGAGTCCAGGGTCTATGCACTAGAATAGTTGGGTCCTGACCTTCTTGCCCTGCCTGAAGATTAGGCACTTCTATAAGTGGGCATATTTCTTCTTCACTCATAAATCATGAATTTCTACCCATTTGATATAACCCAATGTCCCCTTTTGAGTTTCCTGCCCGTGTTCGAGACCTGGTTTCGACGGGATCTCTAACAAACAGTTTCGCTTTTGTAGTGTCTCTACTTACAGTGACAGCAGGATATCGCGGGGGTGGACTAACTTGTTCACTTGCCTCATATTCTGGTAAGGGAGGTGGAGGGGGCGATGCTATTACTAAGTTATTATCCTCCTTATCTAAGAACATTGCTTTTGAATTATTACTCTTTTGTTCCCTTCGGTTTACTTCCTCAATCCACCTGTGTGCCTGAGGAATTCCTAATAGACGTTGCTTTTTTACCTGACTTCTAGAATCGGTTTTAAGCTGTTTGACAAGTTTGACAAGTGAGGATTTCTCTAGTTTACCATCAAATTCATACTTATTAACCCATTTTGAGTAGTATTTAATATTATCAAGCACACTGTGACTGCATGTATTTTGCGTCTTCAGTTAACAGCGGATTTTGGGACCTTTTTGTACAATTATTACCCATTTTGTTCTACCCTTTCAATCGTTACGTAACTCCTTATTTTTAACGTGGTACCACAGATGTTTTTATAGTCTCTTCAGAATGACTGCCTACCTGCTCTGTTTCCCTGATCTATGACAAGACAGTAATCTTTCTGTCCCTGACTTATAAATAAAGTCTTAACAGAACAAATACAAATCTAGTCCCTGATCTAAAACAGAAAAAGAAGATAGATTCACATTACCTGAGCCTTCGTGATTGATCACCTGATTCGAGTAAACCCGTCCTTCAGTCGCAGATCAGAAAGTGGCTGGCCTCTTTTGTACGACAATTCAGTCGGAGGACTTTTCAAATAAGAAGAATCGATGTGGTTACTTCCCCATATGGTTTCAAGCCACCTGACCTGTCTGATCCGAGGCGAAGTGAAGGTTTCCGGTCCGAAGGACCAATCTGTCAAAGGAAAAAACGTCAAAGACCAATACACATAAGGTTCAGTTAAGGCACTTTAATTTACTTGCAGCAAGGAGACAAAAACATGCAAATACAAGGATTTGTCTAACTACTAACAGGAAGTATGTTCATTCTTATACTATTTTACAAGACATGGCCTTCTAAGCTGACGTAATCAAACACAACTTTCAGTATTGTTCTACAGCAGATGTTACTTCAGATTTTCTGCTGATATGACTAGATTTGTGAGAAACTTTTCAGAAAAACAACCTGGCCTTGGTGACCATTAATCCATTTACAAGCGTCTATTGTACAGTGTTACTTTTCAAGGTACTCTTCTAATACAGATACAAGCAAATGTTGATTGCAGTTCATATTTTCAAGCAGACTTTGTACTAATTATCTATCATCCATTGTAAGTTATCTTATCTTTTCTCTTTGTAGCTAGTGGGGGAGGGTACAGCATTCAGTAATATAGTGCTGTACTTGTTGGCAGCCCCTCTTGAATTCTCTGCGTGCTAATCAGTACTGACCCTTTGCCTTCTAATGTTCTACACTGAGTGCACTATTATTTCACGGGGAAGGAAGACTCAGAAAGTGCAATTCCTTTCATAGTCATAGACAGTTCTCCAACAACCTAGGTCCATTCTTAAAACAAGTTCACTAATTTTATAGGCAGGACAACCAACTGCAGTGTGAATCTCAGAATGGGCCACTCATACTTCAACAGCAGCTGTACTTATGTTTCAACTTACATAAAATAGCCACCAGGCAAACAGGCAAAGAGATTAGATAATAATTCTAAAGCAAAATGTTTGATATAAAAACAGTGATCCGTCATTCTTCTCATCAAGTGAAGTGACTCTGGTGATGAATTTTTGTTGTAGCTTTTAGAAATAGAAAGGCAGCATTATAGCTTAAAGAGGGAAGTCAACTACCTGATTACTCCAAATTAATATTTAGCATACTGTCAAACTGACTTGAAACTGTAGTTTTATTGGCCAAAAGGGGTCATTTCTAAAACTCCTTCATCTTCCTCTCTTAAAACCTAGTTGCCTCATGGTTTTGGCGTCTTTTCAGGCTTGTTGGCTGTTGGTGAAGCACCCACCAAGAGGAGAAAACGCTGAGAGAAGAAAGGAGCCACTTTTGAGATTTTAAGTATTTTTCCTCTGTTTATTTGATAAGTTTTTCTGCATAGCTGCCTAGTTTGAGCATTTTTTAGCTTGTTAAACTTGTTTTCTGCATTAGTAGCTGTATTTAGAGCACAACCAACAGCTGTATACTGAATTTCCTGTTTGCACTTAATTTTAAAATCGTTTTGTTCTCAAAACTTGCATATTTTCTGTCTTTGACCTAGCACTCTTGTGTGGGGTCATTTACTGCACTGTTATAACTTGATATTACTTGTGAACCTCTGCTATCTCTAAAAAAACAAAAACAAAAAAAAATCTTGCTTTTTTCCCACTTTTCTGAGATTTAAAAAAGTTCAAGTTAGAGGCTTGCTGTTCTTCAACTGTTTTGTAAGTTTCTGTGAGGCCATTTTTGCTTGGGCTAAAGGAAAGTCTCTCTGTTGATCAGTGGCAGTGATAAACATTGAGCTGCTTCCCTGCCCCGTGGGAGTGGTTACTGACTTGAAACTGTAGTTTTATTGGCCAAAAGGGGTCATTTCTAAAACTCCTTCATCTTCCTCTCTTAAAACCTAGTTGCCTCGTGGTTTTGGCATCTTTTCAGGCTTGTTGGCTGTTGGTGAAGCACCCACCAAGAGGAGAAAATGCTGAGAGAAGAAAAAAGCCACTTTTGAGATTTTAAGTATTTTTCCTCTGTTTATTTGATAAGTTTTTCTGCATAGCTGCCTAGTTTGAGCATTTTCTGGCTTGTTAAACTTGATTTCTGCATTAGTAGCTGTATTTAGAGCACAACCAAAAGCTGTATACTGAATTTCCTGTTTGCACTTAATTTTAAAATCATTTTTTTCTCAAAACTTGCATATTTTCTGTCTTTGACCTAGCACTCTTGTGTGGGGTCATTTACTGCACTGTTATAACTTGATATTACTTGTGAACCTCTGCTATCTCTGAAAAACAAAACAAAAAAAAATCTTGCTTTTTTCCCACTTTTCTGAGATTTAAAAAAGTTCAAGTTACAGGCTTGCTGTTCTTGAACTGTTTTGTAAGTTTCTGTGAGGCCATTTTTGCTTGGGCTAAAGGAAAGTCTCTCTGTTGATCAGTGGCAGTGATAAACATTGAGCTGCTTCCCTGCCCCCCATGGGAGTGGTTACTGACTTGAAACTGTAGTTTTATTGGCCAAAAGGGGTAATTTCTAAAACTCCTTCATCTTCCTCTCTTAAAACCTAGTTGCCTCATGGTTTTGGCGTCTTTTCAGGCTTGTTGGCTGTTGGTGAAGCACCCACCAAGAGGAGAAAACGCTGAGAGAAGAAAGAAGCCACTTTTGAGATTTTAAGTATTTTCCTCTGTTTATTTGATAAGTTTTTCTGCATAGCTGCCTAGTTTGAGCATTTTCTGGCTTGTTAAACTTGATTTCTGCATTAGTAGCTGTATTTAGAGCACAACCAAAAGCTGTATACTGAATTTCCTGTTTGCACTTAATTTTAAAATCGTTTTTTTCTCAAAACTTGCATATTTTCTGTCTTTGACCTAGCACTCTTGTGTGGGGTCATTTACTGCACTGTTATAACTTGATATTACTTGTGAACCTCTGCTATCTCTGAAAAATCAAAAACAAAAAAAATCTTGATTTCTTCCCACTTTTCTGAAGATTCAAAAAAGTTCAAGTTACAGGCTTGCTGTTCTTGAACTGTTTTATAAGTTTCTGTGAGGCCATTTTTGCTTGGGATAAAGGAAAGTCTCTCTGTTGATCAGTGGCAGTGATAAACATTGAGCTGCTTCCCTGCCCCCCGTGGGAGTGGTTACTGACTTGAAACTGTAGTTTTATTGGCCAAAAGGGATCATTTCTAAAACTCCTTCATCTTCCTCTCTTAAAACCTAGTTGCCTCGTGGTTTTGGCATCTTTTCAGGCTTGTTGGCTGTTGGTGAAGCACCCACCAAGAGGAGAAAATGTTGAGAGAAGAAAGGAGCAACCTTTGAGATTTTAAGTATTTTTCCTCTGTTTATTTGATAAGTTTTTCTGCATAGCTGCCTAGTTTGAGCATTTTCTGGCTTGTTAATCTTGATTTCTGCATTAGTAGCTGTATTTAGAGCACAACCAAAAGCTGTATACTGAATTTCCTGTTTGCACTTAATTTTAAAATCTTTTTTTCTCAAAACTTGCATATTTTCTGTCTTTGACCTAGCACTCTTGTGTGGGGTCATTTACTGCACTGTTATAACTTGATATTACTTATGAACCTCTGCTATCTCTGAAAAAACAAAAACAAAAAAAATCTTAGTTTTTTCCCACTTTTCTGAGATTTAAAGGTTCAAGTTACAGGCTTGCTGTTCTTGAACTGTTTTGTAAGTTTCTGTGAGGCCATTTTTGCTTGGGCTAAAGGAAAGTCTCTCTGTTGATCAGTGGCAGTGATAAACATTGAGCTGCTTCCCTGCCCCGTGGGAGTGGTTACTGACTTGAAACTGTAGTTTTATTGGCTGTTTTGGGTCAATTCCTGGCTCTTTCCAGCCCCTGCTATCAAGCACGCTTTAGAGTGCTTTAGCCGATGATTAGTCGGAGTTGCCACTAGAGCAGCATCGGGCAGCGCTGGTTTAACAAGGTTAAACTTTTCTGGCTCCATAAAGTCTGTTCTTCATTTTTTCCCTTAGAACTGCTCTACTAGTAATCTAAACAGTATATCCCTTAACTAAAAAGCGCAGCACTTGTTCCTAAAAGCTTTTACTTGTCTTAAAAGCATCTTCATTTCAGGTTTAGCACTTCTGTATTATACAAAGTCCCTCACTAGCAAACCCCCCCAGGAATACCCACTTCCTTACTAAGTCCTCTCTTATTCAGTTACACCCCTAACTTCTAAATTTCTCTAGCATGTCGAAGGGCCAGATGCTGGCGTCCTCTCCTGTCCATTTGGTGAATTTGGGAATATTGAGGCAATGTTACAATTGCCTCATGTACACTGACAACCCTCTCCTCCTCCCACATAACACAAATACTTGCGAGAGATGCAGCTATTTAGCCAAACTGGAGGCTGAGCTCTCTCAACTCAGGACTGGCAAGACCAGACAGGAGGAGAAGGCAACTACACACACCACAAAACCAGTCTCACATAAAGCTATCACAACAATGAATCAAACACATAAACACACAAAGTCATACTCAGAGGCTCTGAGAAAAAATTTACCTAAACAGCAGAGGCCTCCAAAGCAGACATCCAAGCAACTGCCACCTCATGACACACCACAGGCAACACATAAACCACAAAATCAGTGTGCAAAGCAGTCACAGCCCTTAAGGCCAAATACAACACCAAACATACTTGTCATAGGTGACTCCATAGTCAGACACACTGACGTCCCACTCACCAGGCTGAACAAGGAGAGAGTCACAGTAAGCTGCCTATCGGGCGCTAGAATCCGCCACATAACACAAGCACTCAGATCACTCCACAGCAAGTACAAATATGACACAGTCATTGTCCATGCTGGTGTGAACGACCTGAGGCACCTCCCTGGACTACATGAAAAGAGACATAGAGGAGCTCTCTGATTATGTAGCCCAGGCAGGTATGACCCTGACCCTGAGCAGTATCCTTCCTTCACCAAGAATGATGCCACAACATAGAGACAAGATGATCAGCTTTAACAATTGGCTTAATTTCTGGTGTCATTCAAAGGGGATCCAGTGTCTGTCTGCCTGGGATGACATGCTTGACAAGCCACGCTGCTTAAGGGGCTTGCACCTGTCACCCCTGGGATTCCAGATAGTGGCTAAGGCTCTTGCCACCCCCATAGTGCCTTTTTTAGGCAAGGCTCAAATTCTAAACCTACCACCCTAGAAAACAAAAATGGGAAGAAACTAAGGGTAATACTGCTCAATGCCAGAAGTCTAAATCTCAAAATGCATGCTCTCGAGGCCCTTCTCAGTATGGAGAACACCGATGTCTGTGCTGTGACTGAGACCTGGTTCAAGGCTCCTGAGAGCACCCCGGCACTATCAGGTTTTACCTCATATCATGCGTTCCGGCCCCAAAACCCGGATCACACCACAAAAGGAGGGGGTGTATCCATATTCATCAAGGATACCCACACCTCCAGGTTGGTGGCAACGCACGAAGCATCGGAAACCATCCAGGTGCACTTAACCATAGGCAAAACTGTTCTACAATTTGTAGCATGCTACAGGCCACCCTCTCAAACTCAGGAACCCCACACAGCCTTCCTGAAGACACTGGAGGGTATAAATGTATCTCCAAACACCATTATATTGGGTGAATTCAACTACCCGAATATAGACTGGGAACATTACTCAAGCCCCAACTTTCTAGCCCAAAGGTTCCTGGAGTTCATAAATTCAAATGCCATGGAACAACTAGTCACCGTTCCCACAAGAGGAGAAAATATACTAGATCTCATCATCACAAACATGGGGACAAAATGCTCCACACCGGAAGTATATCCCTCATTGGTGAGATCAGATCACAAACTTATCTCACTGGAAATCCACATCCCGCCGGCACCCCAAACAAAAAAGACCACAGTGAAGAACTTCTCTAAAGCAAACTTCACACTACTCAAGACTGGTGTGGTATCCTTCAAGGCCCCCGAGCCAGTGGAAACCACAACCCAAGCTGCGGAAGCCCTTACAAATGCCTTCTACAAACACCTCCAGGACTGCATGGATCAGGCAATCCCTAATAAAACCAAGACTCTTTCCACCAAGGGCAAACATCCAGTCTGGTGGACCCCAGCCATAAACAAACTTTACAATAAGAGGAGAAAGCTGTTACATGATAGAGCAAAATCCATAAAAGAGAAGACACCCTTGATCATTATTAGTAAAAAAATACGAGCACTCATGAAATCATCCAAGGCCAAATTTGAGAGAAAAATTGCAATAGATTCAAAAGACAATCATAAGGCCTTCTTCAGCTATGTTAGAAACCTGGGTGGAAACTCCCAGATATGCAGAATTAGTCCAAAATGATACAAAAATCACTGAACCCACAGACATTGCCAACATACTGGCAGACAGGTTCAGTGCAAACTTCACCCCCCTCTCCCCCCCAAAAGGAGAGATAACTATCCCAGCGGAGTGTAGCCTCCCAGACATCTCTAATGCGCAGGTGAAAGCTGCTCTCTCTAAAGCTAAAAACACAGCATCAATGGGACCGGATCGTGTCCCCGGCTATGTGCTACATGAACTCAACGAGGAACTAAACCCGCATATAAGGCAGCTGTTTAATCTTAGCCTTACCACAGGATACGTGCCCAAGGAGTGGCGTAAGGCAACTGTGGTCCCACTCCACAAAGGCGGTACCTCTACGGACCCTGGAAATTACTGCCCCATAAGCTTAACAAGCCTGGTCTGCAAAGCTATGGAGAGGATCATAATGGAACTCATAAACAAAGACATAGGGGACTTGCAGACATTGGACCCGACCCAGTTTGGCTTTGTCAAGGGCAGATCATGCCTTTTGAACTTGGTCGACTTCTTCAAAACAGTCACCAAGACAATTGATGAGGGAAAGGCAGTCCATACAGCCTACCTTGACCTTGCAAAAGCTTTCGACACAATACCCCACTCGGGTATTATAGAGAAACTTACCAGCTTAAATGTAAACCCATATGTCACAAGATGGGTTGCAAACTGGCTAAAGGACAGAACCCACAGGGTTAGAGTTGCTGGCGCCATGTCAGACTCCAAGCCGGTCACAAGTGGGGTCCCACAGGGCTCAGTCCTTGGCCCCCTGTTGTTCGGCATCTACTTCTCAGAAGTACAGGCAAACATAGGAGGACTATGGCTGACAAAGTTTGCAGATGACTGCAAACTGGGCCATAGTGGAAAGTACATCGGACACAGATATCCTTCAGAGGGTCTCACGGAAACTGATAACTGGTGCCAGAGCCATGGCCTGAAGTTAAATGCCAAAAAATGTATAGTCATACCCTTCGGGAAAAACAAGGTAACCCCAAGCTACCATATAGGTGGCAATCCATTAAGCACAGAAGAGGTTATCAGGGACCTGGGGACCCAGGTTGACAGTGGCGTTTCTTTGACACTCACATTGCTAAAGTGGTTAGAAAGACCTTCTACATTGCCCACCTGATCATGAAGGGATTCACATCCAGATCAAGTGAGGTCATTGTTCCCCTGTACTCTTCACTTATCAGACCAATGATCGAGTACAATGCCCCATTCGGGATGTATCTCACCCGACACCTGCAGCAATTGGAGAGACCCCAAAAGTTCCTCACCAAAAGGATAAAGGGACTCCAAAATCTGTCATATGCTGCCAGACTGAAGAAACTCCAGCTCTATTCAGTCGCATACCGCCTGCTCAGAGGTGACCTGTGCCTGACATACAAGGCCATGTCCAACCCGGAATTAATGGACATGCTCCACCTCAAAAAATCCAAATCTACCAGATCCACTAGAGCAAGTGACTTAAACCTTAGCACGGATATAAATAGGACATGCTGGAGGGATAGATTTGTCACTCAGAGACTCCCTATGCTGTAGAATAAAATCCCAGTCCATGTGAGGCAGAGCACCTCGCTGGCTCTGTTCAAGAGAAATCTTGACCGGTGGATGGGAGATCGTAGGTTTATCCCGGGAATCATCTCTGTGTCACTGCTGGACAGAGGCACAACAAACTAATGTGCACAGTATTTTTTAACATAAGGGGTGGCGTAAGCCACAAAACTTTGGGCTAGGCTTATAAATGCCTTAGGGCAGATAGCCTAGTATAAACCTATGAACCTATGAACCTATGAACCTATAAATAGTTATGTGTATGTTTTTATATCTGCAAAGTGCAATTAGATATCTAAAGTCTCTCTGGAAGCTTCATGCTAAAGTAAAGTATAAGTTCTTTCTTTATAGTACAGTTTAAAAACATTTGACCACTACAAACAATAAATAATTGATAAAGGGACCATCAGAGCTGCATAAAGTTAACATTAGCAAAAAGGCATTTCTGAAAGAAATAACCTCAACTTCAGTGATTCAGCATGCATGCAGATGCTCAAGGTTCACATGTAGACCACATCAGAAGTGATGGTGGAAAGGCATATGCACAACAAAGGTTTCAGGGAGCTATATTTCTGTAAACTGCATTTGCATCACTTTTCTATTCAAAACCTGCAGAAATGCCATAGGTAAAGGTGTCTTACTGGTTCACATTGACTGGTGTATCCTTCTAATTGCTGCAGCCTCTAAATCTATACACCTTTCAATCCATCTATGCCATTTGCAAATTCATCACCCTCCCCAGGAAATGAACACCACTGCAGAGCCATCGAAAAAGTTAACAGGCTACCTGTGAAGCAATGTTCAGACTTTCTACTTGCCTCTCAACTATTTAAACATATCAAGAATGACACCTTCCCGCCATTAGCTTGCACCAACATACACACTTAGAAATCTTATCCACTCTTGTCCTGTCCTCCAAATCCCCCAAACTAGGCTTTGCTGCACCGACCATAATTTCTCAGTCTTTGCTCCCAAACAGTGGAAATCTCTTCCTTCTTTTCCTAAAGATTATTCTCCTTATCCCGTTTTCTAATCAGAATTAAACGCACATTTCAAGACTCTAGGAAAATGCAACAGCTGTCTGTCAGGTCATTTAACTTAATCTTTTCCTAGCCTTCTTCCCTTCACATACCTTCCTCTGACTAATTTTCATTGTGATTCTTTCAGTATGCCAACTCTGATTTCCACTCTGTATATGATGCACATATATCTTCTGTTTTGTCACTTAGTCTGTATATAATGTCATTTATATTTTGCCTTTATATCCTCATGCCAACTGTGACATTCACTTTGTATGCGATATATGCATATATTGCATTTTATCATTCACTCTCTACATAATGTCATTTAGCTATTGTGTTCCCCGTGGGCAGAGACTGAAATAGGTCCAAGGGAATCAGTGCTCAACCCTGATTAACAAATTCAAAATAAAATAAAATAAACATACCACATACTATGCAGCTAGATATTATATGATGCCATAGGTAACAAACAAACTTTGATAGGAATCAAGGCAAGATATATTTATTCTACAAACTTAGTCAAGAGTAGCCAACAGCAAGGCTCATCTCACTTACAGAATTTCAAGTTATCTTTACATAATTTGTATACAGAATGCCTTGTTACTTTGGAGACTATGAACCTGAACTTTATTTGGGGTTAATCAGAGTCTGTTTGATGGTAGGTGTGTACCCAAAAAGACTGAATGCTGTAATTAAATCAAAAGGTGCTTTAACAAAGTATTAGTTTAAGAGTGTGCACACTTATGCAACCAGCTTATTGTACATTTTTTCCCCTAACAGATTTGTTTGTTTTTCAAATGAATTGTACAGGTTATAGGTCACATCAAAGGTGAGAAACGTTTTGAAATGATTTATTGTGGTCTCATTTTTTATATCACAAAAACCTGGCATTTTAACAGGGGTGTGTATACATTTTATATCCACTGTACATAGAAGTCACCATATATAATACAAGAAAGAAGGAAAGTGCATTTTTGCAGAGGTTTGCTTGTTTGTTGTATCAAACAAACATTTCAAAAGTAAAATATATGAACGTATTTACAAAAGAACAAGCAAGAAAAAACAAAAAAGAAATGGGAGGAGAATAGAAAGAACAGAAGGAGGAATAGAGAGAGCTGGGGAGTAAGCCTGTGTGTAGATGATTTAACTGTATATATGTAGGGGATTATTTTGTAAGATCCCAGATAAGTATGTGAGGGATTATGAATGAACTGTTAGCTAGCATTTCAAGCATTAATCACTGAATAAGTAATTTGTTACAGGGAAGGCACATAAAACAAAAAATGAATGAGAAGCTAAAAGTTATCATCCATCAGCCTTGGCATTGGTAAAATTAGTGCAATCATTGCAAAAAGAAAACATAAAATATTTAGCAGCAGTTCTTTATAGATCTAATGCAGCACTTTTTTTTTTTGTAGAAGATGCAATCTTGTAAAAAATGGCAGATCTATTTGACTGGGTGCCAGATAAGTTAGATAATTTATATCAGGTGAGATGTATCCTATTTCATCATTAATTTACAGAAGAAAACAAGCAAGTAGTAATCGAATTAAGCAGTTAAAACGTAATCCAGACAAAGTAAATAGAACAGGGAAAAGCTGCAGGATAGAACAAAGGTTTGCTCAAAGTGGCACACATTATTTTATTCATTTATTAAGCAGGTATGCCCACTAGGTAAATGAGATTCAGGAGAACTGGCTGGAGAAATGACTTGCTTAGCGTCATATAGTTTTCAAGAGGAGGCTGAGAGAATCAAACTCAGGACAACAGGAAGAAACTTAATAACATCCTTAATCATCTTTGTCATCCTGGCAGACTAAGATTTTCTAAGAAATGGCATACAGTCAATAAGATGAGTTACTGGCACATACCGTCGAATGGCTCTTTTTGTTTTCTTTACAAATGATATGGCAGAGAAACTAAAATAAATTGCCTACCTTTCTGTAGCTGACAGCACTATCTAAACCATGGAAGACACTTCCTGATAAGAAGCAAGGATGACCAGAGCTGTCAGGATGCTTGAAGTAATCAGGGAAGAAGTGGTTTGGTGTGAAAAAGTAATATAATATCCTATGAGCAAATACACCCAGAGACATATTCTTGAGGCATTCTTCCTGCAGAGGCGATAAGGAATAGAGAGTAGTGTGCATGAAGAATGCATTGGAAAGGTAAAGTGAATCACAGTGTAAATGAAGGTGAAGGGTGAGAGAGGGTGATTTTGGCATAATGGTTAAGGTCTTCACCTCACAGACATGAGGTACAAGATTTAATTCTGAACTTATGTCATTGGCTAGGCTTAAAATGGCCTCTTAGGGTAGATAGCCTACTATTCACCTATGAAAGGCTGGAGATCAGGTGTAGTCCTTAGTAATCTTGTCAAAGGTGAAGCTGTCCTTGGATAGTCCCATTCTAGAGCTGGGAGATGAATGACACCTGCTAATAAAATATTTAGTTCTTTGCACCAATAAAAAAAGAGCTAAAATGTTTAGATCCAGATTTATAAAAGCAATTACCTTATA
This sequence comes from Protopterus annectens, assembly GCF_019279795.1. Taxonomy (NCBI): domain Eukaryota; kingdom Metazoa; phylum Chordata; order Ceratodontiformes; family Protopteridae; genus Protopterus; species Protopterus annectens. The sequence goes on along the minus strand of NC_056744.1, from coordinate 1,084,512,026 downwards.
ATTAAAACGGTTACTTTTCTTCCCTTGCTAATGGCAACTTCTCTAAGTACCTTTTCTGTCACCTCCTCCTCCTGTTGAAAAGGTATGCAGACAGTTTCATTCAGAAGCTGATAAAGCTGCCAGTATGTTGACCTGCAACATCTTCAGTCCTCCTCTTTAGTAAGAGTGTACATATAACCCCTTCCTGACTCAGAGTATAGTATAAAACTCCATTTTTATAATTTATTACAACTGAGCACTCTGAATGTTTCTGAGGCTCTCTAACCACTCAAAACATCTCATTCTTTTTTCTTTTGTGATTGTTTTTGAATTACACTGCAGGATCCCTGCAAGTGATATAATATCCTATGAGCAAATACACCTAAATCCCAATCCCTCCGAGCTACACCCTCTAGGGACCTAAACCTTGTCACCACAATAAACAGAACATGCTGAAGGGATAGATTTCTGTCCCAGAGACTTCCCATACTCTGGAATAAACTACCTATCTATATCAAACAAAGCTCCTCATTAGCACTCTTCAAGAAAAATCTTGATGATTGGATGGGAAATAGGAAATTCACCCCAGGGATCACCTCTGTGGCTCTGCTCGACAGTGACACAGGAAAATAATTTTCTTGGGTGGCAAAAGCCAGGGTACTTTTCTGGCTGGGCTTGTATAGGCCCCAGGGCTGATAGCCTAGTACCTACCTATAAACCTATGAACCTAGGAAGTCTTGCTTTCTCATGACCACTCAGCTCCATTCTTTCCAAATTTTTCCATACTATGCTTCTTCCAAACGTCTCCTATATAGAAGAGGTCAATTCAGCCAAAAACACTTGTAAACTGGTTCCATCAAAATTACTGGATCAGTAGAGACAATGTTACTTATAACTCTGACAGCTTCACAGTTTTCTTGTACTGCTCCTTATAGTAAGAGATGCCTACATCATCATTATATATCGCATGTATATAGTGTGTTGTATGCCAACATTGCACGTTATAGTGGCCAGCTGGAATGCACATACACAAACACGCACACACACACACACACACACACACACACACACACACACACACACACACACACACAGACACACACAAACACACGCACACACACACACACACACACACACACACACACACACACACACACACGTGCACACACTGACTCACACTCCCACAGGTGAGCATGAGCACACACACACACACACACACATACACACATGTACACTCACACATGCACACGTGCACACACTAACTCACACACCCACATGCGAGCATGAGCACACACGCACATGCATATTTGCACACACTGGCTCACCCATGCACACACAAGCATGAATGCACACACATGCACGCACACACACACACACACACACACACACACACACACACACACACACACACACATACTCACACACTCACACATGCACCCAAATACTTAAGTGAACAGCTGCAGCAGTTCAGTGACTTCATGTTTGCCAGCTGGTAAAAAAAGTGTCAAAGCCTATAAACTGTACCATCTGGAAAGCAACATGCCCTCTGAAGCAAGCAGTTCTTTCCCAGCCAGTCAACTAAGGACTGATATTTTTCTATATAACCAGTCTGCTATTGTTTGGGCATGTATTGCCCTGCTGGACTGACTGCTAGACATTTATCAAACTTACTTTGAGCATTACTGCTTTATTGTCATGAGGTTCTCTTTTACAAACATAATTAACAGTAATGTTGGCTGTTTGCTTAAGTAAGGTAATAAAGATGAATTTTTAGGTGTCCATGTCCTTACACTTCTTACAACAGCTCTAATTTCACTTGCCACATGTAGAGTCATGGTAAAATGCATGAATAAGTTGAATAATGCTTATGTTATTGTAATGTACAAGAACATTTGAAAAATTCCACCAAAGCATCAAAGTACTTAGTAATAAATGCTAGCAATTCCTGCATTCTGGAGAAATGTTTAACAGGATGTAAGTGGCAGCATCATAGATATTAATAACTGTTATAATCTAGGCTATTTGTCTTTAATACATCATAGATTTTTAACATGCTACTAAAGGCAGGTCTTTGAATATTTTTTATTAAGTATTTAACAGTTCCACTAGCATTCCTACACACTTGAGTATCCCCAGTTAAGTTCATAATTGCTTTGGCCATTATATCATTGTTAGCTGTCATGGAATGATCTGACATAATGGAAAATTATCTAAGAACTAATAAAATAATTTAAAAATATATCATCCGCTGATACAATCTATATTTACATTGCATAATAAATAACATTAAAGCATAGTGTTGAATTTGTATGTGGCTAGCCATATTTAAAATATCTTCCTACAACATAGGTTCATAGGTTCATAGGTTGGTACTAGGCTATCGGACCTAGGGCCTATACAAGCCTAGCCATAACCATTCCCTGGCTATTTCTTCCAACAATATTTACTTCCCTGGACCCCTGTCTAGCAGGGCGGCTGACATGATCCCCAGGGTGAATTTTCTATCTCCCATCCAATCGTCAAGGTTCCCTTTGAAGAGGGACAAATAGGCACTCTGCTTGACATGTATGGGCAGTCTTTTCCAGAGTCTAGGGAGTCTCTGGGTCAGGAACCTATCCCTCCAGCATGTTTTGTTCATTGTGATGACAAGGTTTAGATCCCTGGAGCATGTGGCTCTGAGGGATTGGGATTTCTTTAAGTGTAGCATGTCCAACAGCTCTGGGTTTGACATGGCCTTGCATGTTAAGCAGAGATTGCCTCTGAGTAGACGATATGCGATAGAATATAGCTGGAGTTTTTTTAGATGATCACCACAGGCCATCTGCTTTAGGCCTGTGATTCTTTTAGTGAGGTATTTCTGCGGTCTTTCTAGTTGTTGCAGATGTCTTGAGAGGTACATACCAAACTGGGTGTTGTATTCTATAATGGGTCTAATGAGGGACGAGTACAGTGGGACAATGACCTCCTTTTTTCTGGATGAAAAGCCCTTAGTGATGAGGTGTGCCACATATCAGGATTTCCTGACTGTTGTGGCGATGTGGTTATCAAAGATGAGACCACTATCCACCTGTGTCCCTAAGTATCTTATCACACTTTCGGTGTTTAGTGTACTGCCACCTATGTGGTAATTCGGGTTCACTTTAAAATTTCGAAATACTGAAATACCGAATTTCAGTATTTTTAAATCATAAAGTCGAAAACTGAAAATCGCAAAAGTGCATAATCGCAAATTCGAATATCTTGAATTCGCGGTTATGGCTTACGGTACGTGACGTGCAGTGTTGGGAGTGTATCGTGTATGGATGCAGGTGCAATTGAAGGTAAGTGAGTGTTTTGTAAGGGTTATGTGTGGGAGTTTGAGTGTGTCTGAATGTGTGGATGTATGTATATGTGTGATGTTTGTGTGTGTCCGAGGGACTGTGAAATTTGTGGGTGTGTGTTTCCTTTTTGTGTCTGTGCGATCTCGAAGTTAGTATATATAAGTAGGGGGCTCAGCCCCTACATGGGGGGTGCAGGGGGGTTTGACCCCTTGCTTACATGTAGTGTAGGTTTGTTTGTTTGTGTTTTTGTGTTTGTGTGTGTTTTGTTTGTTGTAGTGTGGGTTGGACGATGTATGTGTTGTGTGGTGTATGGTTTGTATGTGTTCATGATTGTGTGCTTCGCGATTGTGTGCTGTCGGGATTATGGGTGTTCGACTTTATGATTTCGAAATACTGAAATTCGGTATTTCAGTATTTCAAAATTATAAAGGGAATCCGGTAATTCATGGGTACATGTCTTTTCCCAAAGGGGATAACTATACATTTCTTGGCATTGAGCTTCAGCCCATGTCTCTAGCACCAAGCATCTGTTTCTATAAGGCCCTTTTGTAGAATATCCACATCATTTGGGGATTCAGTAATGGCTCCCAGTTTGCAGTCATCTGCAAACTTTGTTAGCCACAGTCCCTTAGTGTTGGCCTGTACTTCAGAGAAGTAGATGCCAAACAAGAGCGGTCCCAGGACTGAACCCTGACGTACTCCACTTGTCATATGTCTGGAGCTGTATTTGGAGTTGGCTACTTTTACAGTGTGGGTTCTGTCAGTAAGCCAGTTGGCAACCCATCAAGTGACATAGGGATTAATGCCCAGCTTAATAAGTTTATCTATGATTCCAGAGTGGGTGATGGTGCCGAAGGCCTTGGCAAGGTCCAGATAGGCTGTTTGGACTGCCTTACCCTCATCCACAGCTCTGGAAACTGATACAAAGAAGTCAATCAGGTTCAGGAGACAAGATTGGCCCTTCACGAACCCAAACTGAGTGGGGTCCAGTGTTTGAAGGTTACCAATGTCTTTGTTTATAAGTTTCATGATAATACGTTCCATGGCCTTGCAAATCAGACTCATCAGACTGATGGAGCAGTAGTTCCCAGGATCCAAGGTGGATCCCCCCTTGTGGAGTGGGATAACTGTAGCTGTGCGCCACTCAGTGGGCACAAAGCCTAAGGTGAGGCTATGATTAAACATGACACTTAGGTGAAGTGCCAGTTCATTTTGTAGTTCATGTAGTACACAGCCCGGGATGTCGTCTGGTCCCATGGATGCTGTATTCTTAGCTTTGGAGAGTGCATTTTTACGTGTGTGGTCGTTATTACAAAAATTTGGCAATATTTCACTATTGAAATGGGCCCTTTAGGGAGTGAGAGGGTGTGAATTTGACACTGAATCGATCTGCCAGGATATTGGCAATATCCTTGGGATCAGTATATTTAATGCCATTCTGTTGTAGCTCAGAACAGATCTGAGCATTGCCATTTAGATTCTTGACATATCTATAGAATTCCTTGTGGTTGTCTTTGGAATCTTTGGCAATTTTATTTTCATAACTAGCTTTGGAGGATTTTATGAGGGATCTCAGCTTCTTACTGAGGCTGGTAAGGGAGTTTTTTGCACCCTGGGATTTTCCTCTTTTCTGCAACAGTTTCTTCCTTTTATTGTAAAGTTTGTTTATGGCAGGGGACCACCAGATTGGCTTCCTTTTTTTGGAAGAGAGCATCTTGGTTCTATTTGGGATAGCATGATTCATGCACGAGTGGATGTGCTCGCACAGTGCCTTAGTGTAGGATTCAGCAGCCAAACTTTCAGTTCCCGTCTGCATGGGTGTCATGAAGTTTGTCATTTCTGACTTGAGTAGCATGAAGTTGGCTTTGGAGAAGTTTTTTATGGAGGTTTCCTTACTGGGTGGGGGGGTGTGGATGTCAAGGGTGATTAGCTTATGGTCAGACCTGACCAACGAGGGGTTGACCATAGGTGTGGAGCATCAGTTTCCCATGTTGGTTATTGGAGCCCCTGGTGGGACTATGGATTAGTGGATCTAGAGCATTGGAATTTATGAATTCCAAGAACCGTTGGGCAAAGGTGTTGGTACATGAGTAGTTTTCCCAGTTAATGGCAGGGTAGTTGAAATCACCCAGTATTAGGGTTTTTGGTTGTATCTTAATATTTTCCAGTATGTTTAGAAAGGTGTAGTGAGAATCTTGGGGCATGGTGGGGAATATTTAGCAAGCTACAATTTGGATTGCAGTCTTACCTAGTGTTAGTTGCACCTAGAGAATTTTAGATGCATTGTGTTGGGCAACTAGCCTGGTGGTGTGAATATCCTTGGTGAATATGGACACTCCTCCACCTTTAGTGTTTCGGTCCTGGTTTGGGGGCCGAAACATGTGGTAAGAGTTGTAGCCTGGCATTGCAGGTGTGCTCTCTGGTGCCTTGAACCAGGTCTCAGTTACTGCACAGATATCGATGTTCTCCATTTTTAGGAGTGCCTCGAGAGAGTGCATTTTGAGGTTTAGACTTCTAGCATTGAGTAGCATTATCTTCAGATTTTGCATGCCTGTACCTGTTACAGTGGTGGTTTTGTCCTTTGAACTTTGCCTAAAAAAGGCAATATAGGGGTGGCAAGAGCCTTAGCCAGTAACCTGAATCCCAGGGGCAACAGGTGCAGACCATCTCTAGCAAAGCATCGTGGTCTGTCGATCATGTAGTCCCAGGCAGACAGATATTGGATCCCCTTTGAATGACACCAGAAGCTTAGCCAATTGTTGAAGTCAATCATTTTGTCTTTATACTGTGGTATCATTCTGGGCGAAGGCAAGATGCTACTCAGGGCTAGGGTCATACCTGCCTGGGCCACATGATCCGAGAGCTCTTCCATGTCTCTTTTCATGAAGTCCAGGGAGGTATGTCTCAAGTCATTCACTCCAAGATGGACAATGACAGAGTCATATTTGTACTTGTTGTGGCATGACTTGAGTGTATGCATTATGTGGCGGATCCTGGTACCTGAAATGCAGCTGACTGCAATTTTCTCCTTGTTCAGCCTGGTGAGTGGGACATCAGTGTGCCTGACTATAGAGTCACCTTCGACTAAAGTGTTGTGTACATTGTCTTGTCTTAGGGGCTGTTATTGGGTGGCACACTGGTGTTGTGAGCTATATGACACTGGTTGTGATTGGTGTTTGTTTGAGTTTCATCTTCAGAAGTCTTTGTTGCTTGGGCAGGTTTTTGTTAAGGGCCTCCGCATATGAGGATTTAGTGTTGCTATGTGAGGGTGTTGGTGGTGTGGGTTTAGAAGGGCTATGTGTTGCTTAAGGTGCACCTTGACAACATTTTGGGGTTTTATAGTACATAGACACCATTTTTTAATTTATTTATACTTATATTTTGGATGGACACTGTAAATTTACTCTTTTTCAAAGGTTCTCCTGATAATGGTCCCATTTTATTCTGCCTTATTCAAAATATTGCATGTAACAAATGAAAAATGTTTTTCAGAATTGATACAATTAGTAAACAAAAATGAAAATGAACTTTCTTGACATGCACTGTTAAGGAAATATTATTATGTTTCAGGAAGTTAAGTGCGCCATGCCTTTAGTACATTACCTAGGGCTCTGAAACCAAGTCTCCAATCTTTTAAAGATGCCAGAAAAATATACATCAAGAGTGTAAAATTTGACATAGGTTTCTAGGTAAGTACTAGGCTAGCTGCCCTTGCAGGCCATTTTAAGCCTAGCCAGTTTTCCTTTTTTGTGCTTATATTAACCTAGTTTACTTAGAGATTGGCCTTGCCCATCCCATGGTTGATCATTATATATTACTCATAATGAAAATAACTGGGATCACCATAGATAATTGGAAGGGACCCACGCACAGGATAAAGAATTTAGGAGCTACCTCAGTCCATTATTAGTACAGGGGGCAGTCCTTAGGTAAATGTTCTGTTTGCCATCCATAGATCCAAGTTATGCTTGGGAGTCTGCAAGATACACCTATCCATCCAAACTATTCTGTTGGTGTTGCAGAAGAGGTTTAAATCTCCATATGAAGTATTTCTGATGCCATTTGATTTGCTGATGTGCAGTAAATCCATTAGTACTGGATCAGCTGATGCCTTGTATGCCAGACACAGGTCACCTCTTAGCAGTCTGTAGGATACTGAGCATAGTGACAGGGCTTTGATTCAGAACATCAGATCATCAGAAGTAATACCCTTATAAATAAAAAAATCCATATTAAATAGTACATACACTTGACTTTTTCTCTTCAGAAAATGATTGTGAATTCATGTAGTCTTATTTATTTTTTATTTTATTTTACTTATTTGACATTTGTTAACCAGGTTAGTCTGACTAGGTAACAGTCCCTTTTCATCGGAGGCCGGAGGAGAAAAGCTCCAAAAAGTATAAGTAACAGAAGTAATCATTTGACAGAGTTATAACTAAAATAACAAAACACATAAGATGACAATATTTATTTATTAACTGGGAAAGTCTGACTTGGAACAAAGCCAATTTTCAGAGGAGGCTCAGGGAGAAACACTCCAGACACATGTCTTTGTAATGTGGGAGGAAACCCACACAAATGCAGGGAGGACATACAGACTCTGCACAGAAGGCACTCCAGCCAAGAATCAAACTGGAGAACCTCTTGCTGTGAGGCCACAATGCTACCACTGGACCACTGCGCCATCCATATATCTAAGAGTATGTTGAAACAACGTGCTAGAAAATGGTCAGTAAATTGAACATAATATCATACAAAGTAACATAGCATAGTAATCAGAATACAAAAAATATAGATGTTTGTAAAACAGAAGGAAACAAATCAACGGCTGGCAAGAAAATCGCAGTAAGCTGTCATTTGTCTGAGGCAGGTCAGCTCGGGCTCAGGTTTCAGTGGGGGGAGGTGGAGAACAGGTAGGGTCAGGATAGGTAGGAGGGCTGAGGTGGGCTAGACTGTCCAGGGGAAGGATTGAAAAGGCTGGTAACAAAGCAAATCAGTTTTTTCGATCTCTACCTTGGCAGCTTGTCTGATCAGCTTATCGGTGGATTACTGGTTTGTGTTTAACTACGTGGGTGATCTAAGAACAAGGTAGGGGCCTCTTGTTTGTTTTTGATTTAATCACAGGTTTTAGTGGCATTTATCTGTATAATCTGCACTATGTATAGCTAATAGTGTAGGAAGTTTAGGGTATTATACTTAAAGGCATGCAAGCAGTTTTACATCAGATACGTGGGGGTAATGTGGAATTGATTTGATGTGTTATAATTGGATTTTGTTTTGCAGGCCTGTATTTCGATGCTACAAGCAAGGGTAGGAAGGAAGGTTGTACTTGTAAGGTATCAAGTGAAAATTAGAACACCAGAAGGGTTTGTGAGTAGTTAACCAAGGATTTGCACTGACTGAATTAAAGCATAGTTAAAAAGAAATAGCTAGGGCATGTGCCCCTTGGAAGGCCTGGAGTTATACATGAGACACAGGGAGTGTTGTACAAGCTTTAAAAAAATATATATCTATATATATATATATATATATATATATATATATATATATATATATATATATACACACACACACACACACACACACACACACACACATATATATATATATATATATATATATATATATATATATATATATATATATATATATATATATATATATATATATATATATATATACACACACACACACACACACACACACACACACACACACACACACACACACACACACACAAGGGGGTGATATGGTTGAGGCTTAGTTGCAAGCAGCTGAGGCCTACAGTTATCCACAAGGCAGGGCCTAGGAACTGAGGCCTGCAATTAGCCACATGGCAGGGTCTGGGAACTGAGGCCTGCAGTTAGCCACATGGCAAGGACTGGAAACTGAGGCCTGCAGGTAGCCACATGGCAGGGCCTATGAGATTAGGCCTGCAGGTAGCCATTTGGGCCTGGCCTGTGAGCTGAGGTCTATAGGTAGCCACATGGCAGGGCCCGGGAGCTGAGGCTGGAAAGTAGCCACAAGGCAGAGCCTTTGGAGAGGATCAGAAATAATTGAGGGCACTCAAGGGCAGTTTGCCTTAAAATATTTTATTTACATGGGACAACGATTTTGTATCAGAGAAAAGTCTAGTTATGTTATTGTTGATATTTAAAGACATTTTGGTTTAAGAGCACGTAGGCAGATTTTTAAGTTACTATTTGATGTAATGTTTTTAGTTTGTGTAATCTTGTAATTCAAGTCAGTTATATTTTTGAAATGCCTGGAGATTAGGTTACAAACAGGCTAGAGGGTAAAATATGTACTTGAAGTATCAGACTAAACTTAAATGACAGAATAAGTTTAAATTAATACTTCAAGTAGGGTTTACTATGGGATTAAGGCTCACTTAAGGCATGAAACAAAGGCACACATGCCTAAGTGTGGCCTGCGGTTTAGGGATGAGATGCAAAAGGTTTTAGCAAAAGCTGAAATTGTTTTTCTTAGCAATCTAGCAAACAATAGTTGTGGCCTTCAATAAATTAGATGGCTGGGGTCACTGAAGAATCACATGGCAAGGCTAGTGAACTGGGGCCTGCTTATATGCTTAATACAACATAAATCATGTTTGGCTCTCTAACTTGTGCTTAATGCAAGTAAATCATGTCTGGTTAATTTCTTAGAAAATAAAATTAAATTAATAAAAATAATAATACTACATAATTCAGCTGAGTGGGTCATTAAAGTTAATCTAGGTCTTATGGAATTTTCAGCCATTTGCAGGTTGTAAATGAATACAATGGGTAACTGTGGATAGAAAGGTTTGGCAAAAAGTGGAAACTCTTTTGTTCAGGACCGCAAAGTCTATGCTTAGGTTTGATAACCCTTTGAATTTATTTGTTGTTTATTTTACCTGCTAACACATTACTAAACCTTAGTGGAGTAAAGAGCAGTTGGTTGGCTGGGATTCTGTGGCTAAGTAGCAGAATATTGTAACCATTTAAATTTTAGTGGTGTTACTTTCTTTAAGGAAGAAGAAAAAGAAGAAGGGCAGAAAGGTGGGGGGAGTAGAAGGGCAGAAAGGTGGGGGGAGGTAATGGGTCAGTGCACTGAATATCTTTAGGAAAGGCTGAAATATTTCATATGAGGTCAAAGCTTTGATTTGTTGGTAAGATTTAGTTGGGTTTTTAGTTATCAATGTAAAGTGGCTTGGTGGAACAGAAAACATATTTAAAGCATTTTCCTGTTTGAGAAAGTGGGATTATTTCTAAATGGGCAAAAGTTTCATTTTAACTGCTAATTCAAGCTAGGATCTTAACCCATGGCTGTAAAGTTTGCAAAAGAAGAAAAACTGGCTTGTATTTGCTGCAAGCAGAAGGGTTTCTCATCCCCCACTTCCTGCAGTGTAATTAGGTTTTATAGGGGTAGGTTTGGTGGAGACAATACAGATCAGATAGCACTATGCACTTACAAAGGGAAAGAAGGGGAAGTTTTATGGCATTCCACTTTCAGTTCTTGGGAGGAATGCTTTAAAGCCTTAGTAAACCTTAATAATTTTGTGGCACTGTAAAGGCCCTTGAGTTGCAAAACTTCCTTACAGTCACTTTGTTAGCTCACATATTTTTGTAAGTTGATAGATGTGCAAATGCACTGTCTTGCCTTAGATATCCACATCAGTTGGGTGGCAAAAATTCAGCAATACAAACAAGAAAGCTTAGTCCGGTAGAAAGAGTTAAATGATAATTTTGAGTACTTCAGAATTATTTAAAAATCTGGAGGTATGTGACGATGTTAATAATAATAAAAATAAAATGTGTCTTTCGGCTTTTCCCAGTTAGGGGTCGCCACAGTGGAACTCCGGTCCGCTAATGATTGGCAGTAGATTTTTACATGCCGAGTTGCCAGCTCTGATGCACAATCTTCAGCGAAGGTACGCCCATTCACGCATGTCTCCACACAGAAGACGCTCTAGCTGAGAATCGAACAGGACAACATCATACTGTGAGGTGACAACGCTACCACAGCACCACCACCGCAGTAATAATAAAAAATAATAATACAAATAAAATAAATAAATAAAATAAACTTAATAAAAAAATTTTAACAACACTCCAATCTGTTGATCATTGGATGGGAAATCGCAAATTGATCCACCCCAGTCTGGCCCCCATATCTCTGATGGACAGAGAATGACTAAGTAAATTAATCCCCAACTGATATACCTCCACATAACCCTTAGCTACCGCTTTACTATCATATCCAACCATATAGGTGTCCAAGGAGCTCTGGGATAAAACTGGGGTGGCGGCATGGTTAGGCTTGTAAAGACTGTGGTGGTTGTTAGCCTAGTATAAACCTATGAACCTATAAGCCACTGCATTTTAAGGTCTTCAGAATTCTAACCACATAATCAAGCTAATAGTTGCTATCAACCAATAGTTTATTTATTTGCAGGGTGAAGAAGTCCAGTTTTATTTCAAAGCTTATATGGTGATTCTGAGTCCCAACCATGTGGTGCTGTGTGCCAGATATCATTTGCTGAGGATCCATTATTTTTAGGCAGCAGATACATGGTTAGTATCTCACAAAAGGGGGCACTTTAACACTTTACAGTTTGTGGTAATAGTTCTGGGAGCATTTACATGATTTTATAAATATCTATATTATTGTCACAGGATTTAGTTCTAGAAAGTCATGGTGTGCTCGTCTTGTTGGCCAGCTGTACCCATTTTGAGCTGCTTGCTTTTAAAATCTCCATGCTTTGTATCTCATTTTGTAAGGAGCTTTTAAGTCAGAGGTGAATCAAAGTATGCACTAATGCTTAAGGCATAAGCCATGGATTGTGGGTTTGGGTCCCATCTGGGGTGATATAATGTTGATACAAGTGAAGTTTTTTTTATAATAATAATAATAATAATACTCTATGGTGATGGTCAGAAGGTCCTCTGTCATTAGGTAGAGGTTGCAACATTCCTTTCAACTTCTTGGTTTAAGAATTCTGGTCAAAACCAAATACATTTGTAAGTATTAATGAAATTCACCTAGAAAGATGTTAGAAGACCATAGATGCTGTGACAGTGTGCATTTTCTGAGTATTATAAAAAAAAAAAAAAAAAGTCACGCTAGAATTCACGGTGTTGGGTGTGGTAGTTTACATGATGTTATTATGCAGTGTCGTCAGTCAGGTTATATGGTTTAGCTTGTGTAAATAAATTGCTACTCAGTAACAGCATGTTAAGATAGATTGTCAGCATTTTTGAATCATTTTGCATTATTCTGCAGATATCTATTTGGAGATATTCAGGAAGATGGGTCAGGGCTATATACACTCTGACGAAATTCCCTCACCTTTTTATTAGCAACCAGATGAATAAATGTTGGCATGAAACAAAGTGGTTATAACAAATAAATGACATTTCAGTGTGTATGGTAGCAGATATGTAGACAAGCAAACCCAAATGCTGCATGTGATATCTAAATACAAGGAGCATTTATATAAAAGTGGACATGGGTGCGTGTGTATGCACATATATATATATGTGTATATGTGTGTGGATATATATATATATATATATATATATATATATATATATATATATATATGTGTGTGTGTGTATGTATTTGCGTTTGTGTATAGATATATATATATATATATATATATATATATATATATATATATATATATATATATATATATATATATATATATATATATATATATATATATATATATATATATATATATATATATATATATATATATGTATGCATATGTGTATATTTATGATGTTTTTGGAATATATATGTATAGATATAGGTATGAATATGGTGTGTGTGTAATACATATATGTGTGTGTTGTTAATATATATACATATATGTATGGATATTTCTGTATATGTATTTATATATGTATGCATATATTATATAGCTTTGTGTTGATAAGTATGTATGTGTGTATGTACATATATATGTTTATACTTATGTATACTTAATTTTAGTAAGTTAACTCACCTGGTCATTACTGGAATCAATTACAATGTAAATGTAGGCATCAGTGCATGGCATCTGGAAGACAAACTGCACGGCCAAGGCATGTTTCATCTCTCAGCCCCCCAGAATAAACTTTTGCATGCCACATCCCTTTAAGGGATATACAGGACCAAGAATTAGTAGGGCTGATGAACTTCACATGCAAAGTGATCCCTGTGGGGCATTCACTTATGAGGCGTTTGGCTGCTAAACGGTCTGGGTGCACAAAGCCACACCACCGGATTAGGGCCTCTCAGGGCATGAAGGAGAATTTAAGTGTGTGGCTGAGTTTCTTATCAGATTACAATGAGACAGCAATTTGGCAGGAGAGAGACAACCAACTACCGATTCAGTTGTTTACAGATGCAGCAGGAGGAATTGGCTTTGGGGGTTATTTTCAAGATCAGTGGTTCAGTGCAGCATGGCCGACTCAGGTGAAAAGTAGGTTAAATATTTCAATTGCAGAGATGGAATGTTTCCCATTAGTGCTTGCATTGGAAATATGAGGTGTGCAAATGAAAGATAGAGTGGGTTGGCTTTGCTCGGACAATAGGTAGTACACATAGTCAATAGTCAGCTGGGGGCTATGGGGGTGGTAGGCAGGATGATGAGATATTTTACTTTTAAGTGCTTAACATTAAATGTCACAGTGAAGGCACAACACATTCCAGGCATTGATAACTCATTAGCAGACTCTCTTTCTCGTTTTCAGTGGTCTCGGTTCCGGTTGTTGGCTCCAAATGCGAATCCTTCTCCAGTTCGAGTGCCAGATAATTTATGGACTTTATGGGCAGACGAGAACGGTGGCTAATGTGTAATGCCCTCAGTGGGAAGACAAGGGTAAGGTACAATAAATGCATACAGCAATTCTTGCAGACCAAATTATCCAGAGGCTGGGAACAAGTATGACCAATTCCACCTTACCAAATCAGGGCTTACATTTTGGTAATGAAAGAAAGAGGTTGGACTTTTGGAAGGGCGAGAAGCTCATTGTCAGCTTTGAATTGGTTTCATCAGGCTTTGGGTTTGAAGGATTTAGCTAACACATTTCAAGTATGGACAATGTTTAAGGGCTGGGGGAAACAAACACCTAAGAGGCCTGTAAGAGGTACCCCATAGGTCCAGCGGTGTTACATAAACTGTGGCTTGCAGTTTCAAATGTTTGTTTTTCTTCTTACGAGGTAGCATTATTTAGGGCCACCTTTTTGCTGTTTTTTTGTGGGGCATTTAGATGGTCTGAAATTATTCAACCAAACAAGAAGAAAAGTCAAAGGACAGTTTTACCACTGGCACATGTACATTTGCTTGGGGAGGACACTTGGGTTTATGTGGCTAAATCCAAAATGGATCAAGAAGACAAAGGTCAGTGGGTAAGCATGGTTACCCCAAAGGATTTAGAATGGGACTTGACTAAAGTGCTACTAGATTACCGTAACTATAGGGGTAGGTCAGATGGTCCATTCTTTTGTCATCAACAAGGTGAACCTCTCACACCCTATCAGGTCAGAGCAGTTTTAAAGGAGGCAATCAAGTTGAGTGGCCTGGACTCAGATAAATATACATTACATTCCTTTCAAATAGGTGCAGCCTCATATGCACATGCAATGGGAGCTTCACAGACCGACATTATGAGGATGGGCAGGTGGAAGTCCAATGCTTCTAAAGGCTATGTAAGGTGTAAATGGCTTTAACTCTTGTCCTTTGTATTTCAGCTCTCACATCTTTGGATTGGAAATGCATCTGGATAGTGGGTCATTCTTTCATTCAGAGACTCCATCGCTTTGTCCAGGGCAGGAGGGGCTTCTCCTTCCAAAGAGGAAAATGAGATTCTTGCAAAGCAGTTTGGTTTGGGGTATCAGGAATGCGGTGGCACCATCTTAGGGCAGTACTACAGCAAGCTGCAAGAAGCGATAAATCTCCTACTGCCATTTTATTGCACCTAGGGGGTAATGATATTTGTCAACATCCAGTAAAAGATCTAATTGGTTTGATGGTACAAGAGGTACATTGCATGCATGGATGCTGGCCACAAGCTATTATTTGTTGGTCAGAAGTGGTACAGAGAAAGAAATGGAGGGGGGCTAGGTCCATTAAAGCTGTGGAGAGAATGAGAAGGAGAATTAATAATTCTATGGATAAGGTGTTAAGGGACATTAACGGGTTGTACATTCCTCACCCTGGCATTCTGGCCAGACAGGTATGATAAGGATGGGGTTCATTTATCTCAAGAAGGTTTGGGGATTTTTTATAAGGAATTGCAAGCTGGTTTAGCTTTGAAGGGCATTCACTTAGGATAGTATGAGATGTGATGGCGGAAGGGACAAATATTCCTTCCTTCTGTGGTGGAAGACAGGAAAGGTAAGGGAGGCCAAGGTAGGTGGGTGGGGAGGTCACAGGACTCTTCAGCTGGACCTTCCACAGGCCAGACAGACTCAAGGGATTGTTGCCAGGGGACTTACCAGCCCGGCAATGGCTCCTTGGCAGATTGTAAGACAGCGAGGAATTGTGATGAATTGTGAAATGAAAAAGTTATTATGATGTGGGTATGTTGAATCAAAATGGCCAGATATCGACATGCTGTCTGTTGTCCTGTAGGTTTAGGGGAATGCTATGAAAGAAATAAAATGGCCTCTCTGACATTCCTGACTTGCGCACATCTCATAATAATTGGCTTTTATTTGAGAAAGGTCATTGGCAGTAAATGGCAATAAACACATGGCTGTGGCCATTTAATCCATCTGAGGTCTCTGTGTCTTATTGAATATGCAGCTTGTAGTAACCCTGACTTGTAAAGCATGCAGCCTCGATACATTTATTGTCAATGGTGCCAGGGAATGATAATGTCCTGAGCTGGTTTTTGGATATGGCTCAAAGATTGAAATGGATCATTAAATGAATTATGAGCATTATGTTAAATGTTTTATGTAAAACAACATCTAAGAGATCATTCTGTTGGCATCAATGGCAAGGTAAGGTATTGGTTCACTAAACTTTATTAAAAGCAGGTAGAGCTGTACCAATCTCAGACAACAATGGCTGACAAGCCAATCGCAGCAAGCCATCATTTGTCTAAGGCAGGTCAGCTCAGACTCAGGTTTCAGTGGGGGAAGGGGGAGGTGGAGAACAGGTAGGGTCAGGATAAGTAGGAGGGCTGAGGTGGGCTGGCTATCCAGGGGAAGGATTGAAAAGGCTGGTAACAAAGCAAATCAGTCTTTTCAATCTCTACCTTGGCAGCTTGTCCCACCCTACCCACCCCCTTGTAAAAGCAGGGGTGTACTTGCCAGTTAGTTTAGGGCCAGGTAAGTATTTAAGGAACCCGGTGACCTACAAAGGTGATCGCACTAGGGGTCATGAAGGAATTTCCTGTTTTTCCCCACTGGGTTTTTTCAGGTTTCTGTCTTCTCCTCCGGGTAAGATAGACAGGTTAGGCTAGATTGTAGCAGTCATTTAAGCGGAAAACAGGAAAGGTAAGGGAGGCCAAGGTAAGTGGGGGGAGTTACAGGACTCTTCAGCTGAACCTTCCACAGGCCAGACAGCCCCAAGGGATTGTTGCCAGGGGACTTACCAGCCCAGCAATGGCTCATTGGCAGATTGTAAGGTGGCCAAGAGGAATTGTGATGAATTGTGAAATGAAAAAGTTGTTATGATGTGGATATGTTGAATCAGTAGGGCTGGATATCGACCTGCTGTCTGTTGTCCTGTAGGTTTAGGGGAATGCTATGAAAGGAATAAAATGGCTTCCCTGACATTCCTGCCTTATGCACATCTCATAATAATTGGCTTCTATTTGAGAAAGGTCATTGGCAGTAAATAGCAATAAACACATGGCTGCGGCTATTTAATCCATCTGAGGTCTCTGTGTTGTATTGAATATGCAGCTTGTAGTAACCATAACTTGTAAAGCATGCAACCTCGATACATTTATTGTCGATGGTGCCAGGGAATGATAATGTCCTGAGCTGGTTTTTGGATATGGCTCAAAGGTTGATATGGATCATTAAATGAATTATGAGTATTATGTTAAATGTTTTATGTAAAACAATATCTAAAAGATCATTCTGTTGGCATCAATGGCAAGGTAAGGTATTGGTTCACTAAACTTTATTAAAAGCAGGTAGAGCTGTACCAATCTCAGACAAATATTATAAATGCATAATATAAACAGGAGATAATCCCAAGTCAAGAGCCAATTTCCAAGACTACAGCTCTGGAATCTGTAGAAACTACTGACTGTTAGTAGACTTTTTTTAGAAGCAGAGTCAGACAGAGGAGGCAGAAATAGTTGCTGCAATAGTATTAGAGGAGGGGAGGTGGATTAAGTTGGGTCATTGCATAAGTATGTCCATGATATATGCAGAGTTTCCTTTGGTGTTGGTTTGGAAGAATTAGGTTTGGAGATTTGTCTAACAATTAGTGGTAGTTTATTCCAAGTATTTGTCACTGAGTAGCTGTAGAGGAGTTTACCAGTGCTTTTGTTGGGTGCATAAACTTGCAGAAGATGGTGTTGGGAGCTATGGAGGGCCTGGTTGGGAGTATAGGGCTGGATGAGGGTAGACAGACAGAGACAGCAGGAGGGTTCATGTAAGATAGAATGAGCCATGAGAAGTTGGGGGTAGTAGAATTTGATGATGAAATTCCATCCACTGCAGGTTTTTATTTTCAGAATTATCTGATTTGAAAATTTTCTCCATGAGTCTATTGCTGAGAAAATGAGAGATCTACTACAAGTGTACAACTAAGACAAGCTACATAAAGAAATAGTAACAGAAAGTACTGGGTCACATCAGAGGCTTGGGAGGTCATTGTTACGAAAAAAACAAGGACTGTTTCATTGTTATGTGAAGCTTGGCATTAAATACTGTAGTTCATGTTATGCTATAAAAGAATTACTATGCAAAGATAACCACATGAGCAGCCAGAATGCAATTCAAATTGTATATTTTACCATGCACAATTTAAGAAATGGATAGATTGGCCTAAACTGTGGCTTGATGTGTGTGCTTTTTTTTAGAAATAATTCCTGGGAAATACTAATCAGCAGTTAAAGGATATATGAGGGAACAGCTCTAGTGGCACACCAGGCTGGCATTTGTTTGATGCCTGTTGTCATGCAAAGCTGACTAATTAGTTGAATCTTGCCAAGCTGGAAATGTGAGACTCTAACTCATCAATGGAGGGGGGATAGAAGGAGTAAATTGGCCAGAAATTGAAACTTGCAACACTGCTCCTTGTAATAAGTCTTTTTTATCTCTCTCTCTCCGTCTTTCTCTCTCTCCAAACATTCCCCACCTTATCACTAGCCACAAGCATTTCTCCTTTGTCTACTGATGAAGCCAGAAATTCCCTTCAATATTTTCTTTCATCAGTAGTCCGGCTGCTGACTCAGGTGAGAATGCTGCCTTTACCAGCTCTCTGCCACACGTCTTGTGGATTTCCACCTGAGCCATTTCCCATACCACAACATTTGTCTTAACACCTACCTCTTCCCTTCATATCTTACTAAGTTTAAGTGCCAATACTGATTTTACTGTTTGGCTTGGCCTCTCCTGTCTCTCCAATCAGTACTCTTGATGACTTATTTCCTGTATATTTTCCCAACATGCCTGACAACCATCAAACCTTCCATCATCAATGCAGTTCATTCTCCCTGAGCTGTTATTTCCCAGTGAGGTCAAGAGCAGGCAGGGAGCCATTGTACAGGCAGGCAGGCATGGTGCTGTTTGTGCCCTCACAGGTATCCCAGCCATGATGGCATTTTGTTTTGAGCCCTAACTCTCACCCCCTGGTAGCTCCTGTATGCATCCACATCACTCTGGGAAATCCTAGATCTTCTCCTATGTCTGTATGCTCTTACATGCATCTGCAAAGGTTGTTATCACTGACTGGGGAATCACCAGGAACACATCTTCTGGTACCATGGCCATAGATAATGCACAAGCCGCACTTGCTTTGGAGCAGATTGACCAGACTGAGAACACCATCTCCCTCTGTGAGAACAAATGATCTGGCAAATTTCATTCACCATTATCCTCCCAAGCCCAGTGCTTCTATTACCTGAGTTGCAATTCAAACTGGAGTACTTTTAATAATTTTGGTAAGTGTATCTCAAGTCACCAAAACTCTCTTCTCTGTCCCCACATTAACTTTCCTCTTTTTAATTCCCTGCCCCACTTTTCTGTCATTACTATATATAACCTTTTCCAACTAATTTGCACCATATCAGCCCTCGCCTCTATCATTTCTGACTGCCTTTCTCCCACCCCTGATCAAAGTCCCATCTTTTCTGTACTCCTTGCTCAACCTAATACCTAAGTCTTCTGAACTATCTACCAAACATAAACAATGAGATTGCTTTTTACCTTAAGCTCCACTTCAGAAGTTAAATAATTAAACCAATAAAGGATAAAATAAGTAAATGTAAAATATGTTTTGCCTACTGTTTATTTGGTTCTTTATCCTAAGGACACAGATACAGGAAGTGTGGAATAAAAATATGTACTTTAGCTGAAGAATACATATTTCTATTTACTACTACTTTACAGGCATCATCAGCAATTATGCACAATGAACTCGTCATCAGCAGTTTATGTACACATAATTATGTCATCATTTCGACAAAAAATCATTTAATCCACCATATTTATACAATTTGACAAATCTGAAAGTAAACCTCACACAATGCAAACACAAACACAACAAGCACACACAAAACACCAAAATTGTATAATCCAGTAAAACAACCCACAAACTCAAACTTCCACTAACGAAAAATGGAAGCAATCTAAAATAGACATCTCTCATTCACTTCCGTGTAAAGAAAATATAATTTAATAAACTGATCATAAAAATACACACAAAAAACACTGCCTATTTTAATCATCCTCCTATTTATGAAATTCAATACAATAAAATGAAAAAAGTGAAAAATAAAATATAACGGATTATAACTATCCATTTGGAAAATGATATTGCTGACATTTCAGAGGACTGTGCTCTCCTATTACATTTATTGAAAGATTTTAACTCCCTGTCAGTCAGAGTGATTTGATCTCTATGATGTAGGCAGATCTGAAGGGATTATATAGCAATCAGTGCAAGGATAGTGAGCAAAACACTCAACTCACTCAGGGTGGGACCTAGGCAGGTCAGATGCCTTTTTTAGGTGCTGACAAGACACATTCATAATGCTTCAAGGCTGCTCAAACAACATCCTTAATGATCAAATTCATAGGTAAAAGGCCCTGGGCCCCTCAAACTTCTTAAGGTCACAAGTTCATAGGTGATTACTAGGCTTACAACCTCAGGAGGCCTTTTGAAGTGTAGCCATGCTTCCCAAATGTATCTGACAGATTCTGATACCTTAAGGTTATTTTAAGGGGCATATGTAGACTTGGGCATGAGTAGTGAAGCATTTATAGGCTGTGTCCATCTTAAAGAGACAGAGATGTCAGAACAGGGGTAATTCCGGCTTCTCCATCCACTTTTCCAAGTTAGGCTTGAATTGGGTTAAGAGAAGAACTCAGCTTTACATGGATGGAAAGTCTGTTCCAGAGAAAGGGTAGCATCTGAGACAGAGGCCTGTCCCTCCCACATGTCCTATTTATGTTGCAGATGAGGTATAGGTCCCTAGATTGGGTAATTTTGATGCTACTTGTTTTGTGGACGACCAACAGGTCCATTAGGGCAGGATCAGAGAATATTTTGTAGGCCAGGCATAGATCACCTCTCAATGGTCTGTAGGACAAGTACAGGAATTGGGCTATGAAGCAGCGCATGTAGGATAGGGTCTATATTATGTTAGCGAACACTTGAAATTGTGAACACTATATAAGCAACCCAAACACTCCGAAAATGTAAAATGTCGAACACACGGATCAGTGATTTTTTCCCAGGGAAAAAAATTGCTGATCTGTAAAAAAAAAAAAAAAAAACACAAAATAAACTGGGGGGATTTGCCTCCCAAACCCTCCGATGTGGGGGGCTGTGCCCCCCACACTCCCTACTTAAATATACCAACTCCAAGATCACACCACATTGGAGGAAATGGCAAAGTCCCAAAAATGGCCCAGTGATTTTTTTTCCCCCAAGGAAAAAAAATCACTGCTCCATGTTTTCAGCATTTTACCATTTCACGTAAACACATTCAACAAAACAGTGTTCGCAACTTTAAGCGTTCACTTCAATAATAGGATCCCATATAATAGGCTGTTTACACCTGTATTCCTTTTGCAAATAACCTTTGTGGATGCTCCAGTTGCTGCATATGCCTGGTCAGGTACATAATAAGAGGGGCACTATACTCATTGATTGGTCTGATGAGGGCAGAGTACAGCGCAACAATGACATCCTTGCACCAAGATGCCACATCCTTACTTATATGTTGTTCAACATAGAACACATTTCTTACTACCACAGACAAAGCTAACTATGAAAACAAAATAGCAGCAAATACTAAAGACATCCACAGGGCATTCTATAGTTATGTCAAGAATCTTCAGGGCAACACTCAGGTCTGGTCTGAGCTACAGCACTATGGCAGCACATATACTGAGCCAGGTTACATTGCCAATATATTGCCTGATAGGTTCCGTGCAAACTTTACCCCCCTTTCACCCCCAAAGGGCCAATTGCAATTCCTGAGGAGTGTCAAGTTCCTAACATTACAGCTGCTCAGGTTAAAACTGCACTGTCTAAAGCCAAGAACACAGCTTCCATGAGACCCGATAATATCCCTGGATGCATCCTAAATGATCTACAAAATGAACTGGCACCACACCTGAGTGCCCTGTTCAATCACAGCCTCACTTCAGGCTTTGTATCCACCGAATGGCGAATGAACAGGAGCAACTACAGACCCTGGAAACTACCATCCCATTAGCCTGACTAGTCTGATATGCAAGGCTATGAAGCATATCATCGTGGACCTTATAAATAGGGCTAGAGGAAGCCTCCAAACTCTCTCCCACACAGTTTGGATTTGTGAAGGGTAGATCATGCCTGCTCAGTCTGGTAGACTTCTTTGAGTCCGTCACCAGAGCTGTGGACAAGGGCAAGGTGGTACACCCAGCCTATCTCGATCTTGCCAAGGACTTTGATATCATTCTCCACTCGGGAATCATTGATAGACTCACTAATCTAGACATTAACCCCATGTCACAAGGTGGGTTGCTAGCTGGCTCATGGATAGAACTCAAACTGTAAAGGTTGCAGACTCCAAATCAGACTACCAATCAGTCACGAGTGGTGTCCCACAGGGATCTGTCCTGGGTCCCCCTCTGTTTGGCATCTACTTCTCAGAAGTTCAAGCCAACACAAAAGGACTCTGGCTGACCAAGTTTGCAGATGATTGCAAACTGGGAGCCATTATAGAATCCCCAACTGATGTAGGCATCCTACAAAGGGGCCTCACTGATACCAATGACTGGTGCCTGAACCACGTTCTTAAACTAAATGCCAAAAAATGCATTGTTATTCCCTTTGGGAAAAACTCTGTGCCCATGAACTACCATATCAATGGTGTTCCACTTAACTCAGACCACCTTATTCAATAAGAGATCTGGGAACACAGGTTGACAGCAACCTCTCCTTTGGCAACCACATCACCACTGTGGTTAGAAAATCCTTTTATGTAGCACATCCCATCACAAAGGGTTTCTCATCTAGGAAGAAAGAGGTGATCGTCCCTCTCTACTTGTCCCTCATTAGACGTATTATAGAATACAATGCTCCTTTTGGCATGTACCTCACTTGACACCTGCAACAGCTGGAAAGGCCACAAAAATACCTCACCAAGAGGATTCTAGGCCATAAACACAATACTCAGTCTCATAGTGCCTCCTTAGAGGTGATGTCTGCTTAACATATAAAGCCATGTCTGACCTAGAGCTGCTTGACATGCTACATCTAAAAAAAAAAAAAATCCCGCCATGCCACACACTCCAGGGACCTCAATCTTGTTACCACATTAAATAGAACATGCTGGAGGGATAGGTTCCTTACACAGAGACTGCTCATGCTCTGGAACAGACTTCTCATCCATGTCAAGCAGAGCTCCTCTCTGGAAATCTTGACGAGTGGATGGGAAATAGAAAATTCACCCCGGGGATCATCTCAGCTGCCATGCTAGATAAAGGCAATGGGAACTAATGTCTGTTGACATGATAATAGCAAATCTTATTGGATAGGCTTACATAGGCCCCAGGGCCATTAGGTTAGTATGCACTTATGAACCTAATGTGGTCAAATGCCAGGTTACTGGCTACATGCATTCCCAAATCCCTGACACTGGGTCTACTCTTGGGCTGTATTATCAATGTGGCAGTTTCCAGGGATAACTGTCTTCCTAATGGATTCTATTATGCATTTTTTAGCATTGTGCTTCAGACCATGTCTCTGGAACCAGTTACTGGTTTGTGTCAGGCCTTCTTTGAGGGTATTGTGTCTTTGGGGGATTATATGATTTCGGCAAGTTTGAAATTATCTTCAATCTTCATCAACCACAGGCCTTGACTTCCTTCAGAGAAGAAGATACCAAAAAGAAATGGCCCCAGCACTGAGCCTTGAGTTACTCTGCTAGTTACGGGCCTTTGTGTAAAGGAAGACACCCCACTCTGAACTTCCTGGGTTCTATTTTTGAGCCAGATGGCTATCCAGCAGGTGGTATAAGGGTGTACACCTTACTTTGTGAGTTTGTCTGTAATGTCCAAGTGGGTTGTTGCCTCAAATCCTTTGACCAGGTCAAGGTAAGCAGTATGCACTGCTGCATCCTTGTCCACTGCTTTGGTAACCTTCTCAAAGAAGTTCATCAGTATGAGGTAGCATGACCTGCCTTTGATGAAACTAAATTGAGATGGAGCCAGTGTCCGAATGTTTTCTATGTTATTCTTTATCATTTCCATGATGATTCTTTCCATGTCTTTGCATATGAGACAACTCAGACTTATGGGTCTGTAGTTATCCAAGGTGAGAGATGGCCCACCCTTGTGCAAAGGGATGACAGTTGCAGTCCTGCTTGGCATGAAGCCTGCTGTAGACTATGCTTAAATTGGGATTCTAGAGGTCCTGATAGGTTGTGGTTCATGTTATTGAAGAGGTATCCTGGAATATTATCGAGGTCCATTGATGCAGTGTTCTTGGCCTGGGAAAGTGTACTGAGGACTTATTCCCCAATGGTAGTTGAGGGAGTTATGGTTGAAGGTATTCCTGTGGGGTGTCTGGGGGCAGTGGAGGGAAAATTAGATCTAAATTTGTCAGATAGTATGTTTGCTATATTCTCCGGCTCAGTATCGGTGTCTCCATTTATAATTCCCCAGTAACACCACAAGACTTAATAATAGGAATGATTCTGGGGCAGGAAGTCAGTCCCAGATACTCTCAATGAGTCCAAGGATTTTCTCAGAGGGCAAACATTATACACCCTTTATTAATGGGGATGTATAACTGCCTTTTGCAAAATGGTGCTGTAACAACTGATTATAAAAAAAATCTTATGTATTCCCAATTGTGACATCCCCTCTCTGGGCCAGTAATCAAGGAACCTGAATCTTCACCACTGACACTGGAAAGGAACATTCACTTGGAACACAAATTAATGTACTCAGTATTTCCAGATGCAGACCTCTTTGTATCAAGCACAATTTCCTTTAAGAGCACACAGGGAATACACTAAGTCCAGGGTCTGGATCTCTCTGTCGCCCTCCTGGCCCCAGTAAGACTCCCTACTGGTACAGCTGTAGGGTTAGGTCCTCAGGCAAGTGTCCAAGCCATGTCCTCCAGCACCCTCTCTGTGAAACCAGTGTTTCATGTCCCTGCCCCAAGCTTCATGTCCCTGCCCCAAGTAGCTGACACCTACACTCTTTGAGATTTAATTTTCACACATACACCTGGGAAAGGCTGGCAAAGATTATCCGCTCTACCAACTTTGCCCAGACTATAAGGTAGTTTCAGTGCCACCAGTCAGTTTCTATAAGGTTCTGAAAAGGGTACCCAATTATACTGAGTGAGGTTAATATTAATACAACTGGTAATGTTGACCAAATAGCAAGGCTATCAGGAGTGGCCAGAGTTATCACCAAATAAATATCTGCAAATACGCTCAAAACTTAAAAATATTTTCTAAAAGGACCAGCCACAATAAGAAATTTAAATATATTTAATAATAAATAATAAAAGAACATGCAAATACTAAATATCTATTTACAGTAAACACCAGAGTTTCAGTTATAGGGAATATTAAAAATAACACTGATGAAAAGTTCCACACAGTTATAGAAAAACAGTATTTAGCTAGTCTCACTATCTATTCCTGATTGACTAAAACAATTACTGTTCCTACTTACTGTATAGAGCAAGGCAAGATGGGTGAGTGGTCCTTGTTGTCAGAACCAAGACAGAATACAGAATGCTGCTCAGACTTCAGTCTCCTCTAATATTAAAACATTATTTCTGTACAGAATGACAGCACATTCAGCTGGTCATCTGAATATGTTTCTCATACTATCACCAACACTAGAAGCTACTATGCTTTTAGCACCTATATGTCAATAATACACACACACACGAGCATTCCTTAGATGTGATGCAGCTGCTGGAAGTTA
This sequence comes from Protopterus annectens, assembly GCF_019279795.1. Taxonomy (NCBI): domain Eukaryota; kingdom Metazoa; phylum Chordata; order Ceratodontiformes; family Protopteridae; genus Protopterus; species Protopterus annectens. The sequence continues at coordinate 1,084,486,116 of NC_056744.1, read as the reverse complement.
TAAAACCATGAAACCATTCCATTCTTCTTACAGGAGCTATAACCTACTCTCGAGCACAGACACCGCATCTCTGGCTCCATTCATAACTGTGGGATAACATCTTTATGGCTTAACCCATAAAGTAATTTAATTTTAGACATATTTTAAAGTCAGGTGGATTAACCTCTTCCCTTCTAGTATATGCTGTTAAAATATATACATTTAATTCAGTTACAATAATACATGTACATTTCTTTTCCTTCCAGCAGGGTGCACCATTGATACATTTTAACACAAGGAAACCTCACAAATACATTTTCAGCACAAGCATCTATACAAATCAGTTTGATATACAAATGACATATAATTATTTACAAAATTCCCACTAGCTGTGCTGGCATATGTTATACATCCTCTACCCCACTTCTTCTGGCATAGCTGACAGTACCTCCTATCATCACACCAATATTTAAAGAAGGCTGCAACTTAGAAAAAAAAACAATTTTTATCTTTTATAAATCCTACATCTACCTTTGGAAAACATTTTGAGTGATGTATGATAAAGAAACTCAGATTCCCCAAAATATGCAACTAAACTGGATTTAAATCAATATGGTTTCATAAAAGGAAAGTCTACCTTTACTGGACAAATTAAACTTTATGACAATATATCAAAAAATAAAACATATGAGTAAGTCATATTGTGGTTTATTTGGATAGATACAAACCATCTGACACCTTAAGGCATGAATATATAGTATAATATTTACAAGATTATGAGTATATTCCTATTTAATAAAATGCTTAAATAATTTATCAAACCAGCAGCAATGTGTACTTCTTAAGGATAGTCAATGAGGTTGGAAGATATCCAGAGGGGTTTCTCATGGATCCATTTTGGGTCCCATATTATTCAACACAGCATTTTCCAAAATGCCAACTTCATCAAATTTTTGGATTATAAAATATGAGGACAACTAAGTTTCTGACTGAAATAAGTAACCTACATGATGTAGACTATTAAGCAAATATCTTACTAAAATAGAACACTTGGGCTAGACTAGGATACCTTTTAATCACAAGAAATGTAAAGTAGTTATGCTTGGTAAATATAACTGGAGCAAGATAATGATGGGGAGTGAAGTAATAGAAACAGTTAACTATGTAAAAGATTTAGGTACTATAGTGGGGGAAAGTGTGACTTTTAAGTATCCCATGCAAGAAATTAAAACTAAACATTGAGAAAATATGGCCTTATATTAAGCACTTTTGAAACTAGAAATTAAAAAGGACTAAAATAAATTTTACCAAGGTTATGGAACAAAATTCCACTTGAGGTAAAAAATCTAGTTCTTTAGGAGTTTTCAAAAAAGGTTAGATGAGTATATATGTGACAATAACTATAAATATGTCCTATCAGAGACTGCAGATTTAAAGGTTCATGGCAACCATAAGCAGTTATGTTAAAATATGTAATTGTCTAAAGAGGATGTGGAGGGAGGGAGGGGTAGACTTATTATCATTCTTCATTTCTGAAACGATGATCTTTGGCTCCCTTGATTCCTCTTAGGAACCTGAGAAGGAAGGGTTTACACATTGCCCACTATATGGAGGCATAAGCTAGTGCAGGCATCTTGAGATGGCAAGCATGAAGTTGATATATTTATTTTTTATTTATTTTATTTGACATGTATTTACCGGGATGGTTTGACTAGGTCAGAAAGAACCCGTTTTCAGCGGAGGCCCTGGGAGAAAATCTCCAGTTACAGACTCCAACATTATTAGCAGTGAAAGGCAGTAAGGTACAATCTTAAAAGTACAATAATAGGGAAATAGCTTACAACTACAATAATAGTGAAATAGAAATACAAATAGTAGATACATTGTGATGATATAAATGACTAAACATTTTTACATAATATAAGGTAAACACAGAGTATTTACATATTACATTGTAAGCATACATAGGCTTGGGATATCGGCTATGTACATTTGTTAGGTGGTGTAGAGATGAGATGTCAAGTTTGGTGGGATGGAGATAGTAACAGGTGGTAGGAGAGATTAATAGGAGGGAGGGGATAGTATGAGGGAGGTAAGGTAGGAGTAGAGTGGAGGAGAGATTAGAGTGATGTAGGGATAGTATGAAAGAGGGAGGGAGGGAGAGAGTGAAGAAGGGAAAAAGTTAGGACCTGAGAGGAAGATTAACCTGGGTCAGTGCATGGGCACTGCCAAGAGTTGTTCATGTGTTGTCTAAGTGATGTTTTGAATGCTGCTAATTTAGAAGTACTTCTTATTGGTAGTGGGAGTGAGTTCCAAACTTTGGCTACATAGTCTGAGTATAGGCTTTGTCCAGCTGTTTTAGAGGGTTTGGAGATAGTGAGAAGTTTCTTATCTTCAGACCTCAGGGTTCTGTTTGGGTAGTATGGTTTGATGACATTACTCAGAGCTGGACAGGCCAGGGGTTTGTAGATCATGTTGTGGAGTGTTCGCATTTGGACAAATAGTTTAGTTTACATTGGTGTGATCTGGCTTTTCAGATGTGGCAAATTTGTCCAATTTATTGTAGCACTGTTCCATTTTGGACCTAATGGAGTTTTGTAAGTTGGTAAGTGTAGGCGCTCTGTAAAGCAGAGAGGGGAGAAGGAAAGTATTTGCATGAGTAGTTTTGGTTGATGATTTCATAGAGTGTTTGTTTTTGTAGAGTGAGGGAAGTTTCTGGTGGGTTTTCTTTATATTTTGTTGAACATGGAGATCAAAATGATTGTCTATGAAAATACCTAGCAGTATACTGTGGAGGACTAGTTCAATAGTGGTATTGTCCGCAGAGCTGATTTTGAAATAATTTATGTCAGTAGAGCACTTTTTTAGTAGGAAAAGAAGCATTTAGGTGTTTTTAGGATTAAGGAATAGCTGGCAGTTATTGAGCCAGGACTCAACAGCAGAAAAAGTTTGCTGTGTAATGGTGGGAGGTTGAGTTAGTATTGTAGAGGTGCAGATTATTGTGGAGTCGTCTGCATATTGTATATGTGATCCACATGAACAGGCAGTACATAGGTCATTTGTAAATATGTTGAAAAGTAAGGATCTTAATCTAGACCCTTGTGGAACTCCAGTGGGGTTAAGTAGCAAGGAGGAGATACTGTTTGACCATTTTACTGCTTGTTTTTGATCATATAAGTAGCTGTGGAACCATTTTAGGGTGTGAGGGGTAAGGCCTAATTTAGAGAGCCTCTTCAGGAGAAGGTAATGTGAGACTATGTTAAATGCCTTTGAGAGGTCAAGAAATAGAGCAGATGCAAATTTGCCTGAGGCGCTGTTTACAGATTTGGCAAAGTCTAGAAAGGTTGTTGATGTGCTGTGGCCTGGACGGAAAACATGTTGTGTGTTTGTAAGAAAGTTGTTTTGTAGTAAGTATTTTTTAAGTTGTAGATGGATACGTTTCAAGTAGTTTAGAGATGGGAGAAAGTATGACTATGGAAGGAAAGTTTGTAAGGTCGGTGGAGTTAAATCCTTTGTAAATGGGGATAACATGGGAATTTTTCCAGATGTTAGGTACTATGCATTCATATATAGATTGATTTATCAAGATGCTGACTGGGTATGCTATGGAATCAGCAACTAATTTTAGGAATGAGGGAGGGAGGTTATCTGTGGATGAAGAGCAGAGTTTAAGTTTGTGCAGTAATTGTTTTATGAGGCTTATGGGTATAGGTTGTAGAGAAAAAGTGGTGTGGTTCTTGGAAAGGCTTTTAGTGCCAAGAAGGTGAGGAGAGTGTAGGCTAAAAGAGGGAGAATCGTTAATGGTAGTTAGGGAGGGAGAGGCACTGGTGTTATGTGTTTTGGCAATGATGTCAGCTATGGATTTTATGAAGTGATTGTTAAATTCTTCAGCAATTTGAGAGGAAGGGGTGTTGATTGAAATATTGGGGTCTTTTTTAGTGTTTGGGTGCAATAAAGTTGAGACTGAGGACCAAAACTTTTTTGGATTAATTTTATGTTCCTGCTGTAGGTTAGTGAAGTAAGATTGTTTATCTCTGATAATCTGTTTTGTTACTGGTTGCATAGTATTTTATATTGTGTTACATCTAGTTCTTTTTTTTTTTTTTTTTTTTTTTTACTTTGCTTCCAAAGACTCCAGGCTACATCTCTTTTTTCATTAACTGTTTACATTCATTGGTTAGCCAGGGGACAGAATTCTGTTTTGATTCTTTTAGTGCAAACTGGTGCTAAGGTGTCAAATAATTGCAGGAAACTGTTGTTGAAGTAGTGTACTGCTTCATCTAGGGCAGTTCCTTTAGTGTTGACTAGTATGTTTAGTGAAGTAGTTCATTAGACTTGTCTTTAGAGAAGTTAGTAAGGTTATGGACAGATTTTAGGGGGTGTGTTTTAGGAGAGTGGGTGTTAGCTCGGATGGCAAAGGCATGTAGGTGGTCATTTAAGGAGTTTGGATGTGTGCCAACAGAGGTCAAATTAGAAGGATATGATACCAGGTTCCAGTCTAAGGTAGATTGTTGAGTGTATTGTTTGTTTTACTTAGTAGGCAGGTAATGAGTTGAGAAAAAATATATAGGGTGATGCTATTTGTTGGTAGTTGGGATGTGAGAGATAGCCAGTCTATGTTAATGTCTCCTAAAATGATGGTCTCATGTTCTATTGTTTGGGTGGTCCAGGATAAAATGTCTTCTAAAATGGAGTATTTTGACCTGGGGGAATATAGAGAACAATGATGCAGATTTGCTTGGTGTCACTGAGATTTACGAAGGATATCAGTAATTCTGCAGTGGAAAAAGGTGGGATATCGTTAGTAAATGGTGTGATATTGAGGTTGTTACAATAAAGTAATGCTATGCCTCCACCTCTTTTATGGTTTTTGTCTAATCTAGTTATGTTGCAGTTGAGAGGTAACATTTCATAGTCTTGAATGTTTGGCTCTAGCCAGGTTTCAGTAAGAGCTAGCATGTCAGGTTTGCATTGATTTATCCAGGCATGCGGGGGGTATACTTTGTTGCTTAGGCTTCTAATGTTAGGGTCATGATATTTAGACTTTTTGGATTTGTTTTGTGGGCTTGGTGCCAGGCATTAGAAGCCAGAAACACAGCAAATGATTGTATGCCAGCCACAGGTGGCACAGTGTGGAGGGAGAGAAACAAAGAAAAAGAGAGAGACCTCAACCAGGCCTAGTGTTGCCATCAGATTGTGTTCCATATCACTGTGATCCCATACCCATAATTCATGCTTCTACCAGACATTGGACATTTGTTGATGTCCATGCCCTAATATTCATGCAATATTTTAATGGCCCGAAGGAGCCTCCTCACCAAGACTCACCCAAATGGACCTAGAGAAAATCTTAAAATTGATGCACTCTGCACTGAGTCCACCAGTCTGTGAACAGGTGATTTAATGAGTTGTTTCCTAAAATCAGACTGTTCGTGCTTGAAGAGTTGATCAACTGAGGGATGGATCAAGCCACCATTGTAGGATGATCTCACCTCATAGTGGAAGCTGAGAAAGTGTTCTTCCTGGCTTCCATATCTTCTACTGAAACAGTACACTGGCATGGGCTTGAGCCCTCACTAGCTGATGTGTATCACTGCACTTGAAGATTCTGTGGTGCAGAAAGCTTAACACTGACTTAGCTTTAATAAGGCTCTCTCATAATCTGCTTTCCAAATGTCTGTCCCTGTGGTGATACTCTGACTTATGTTTAGGGCTGTATGCGGGAGTTTCTTCTAGTTTCCATGTAAGGCGCTGTTGACAGCAGCAATATTTTTTTACTGGGAAGACCAAAGCTTCTGGTGGTGTCTTTGAGAGGCTGGATTAAAACAATGGTACATGACAGTTATAGTCATCTTAGCTCTTCCATACAGTGTAAAGGCAGTGCAGCTACAGATCTTGGCTAGTAATTTGACAGATGCTCAGCATGCAGGTTAAGCAAGGAAGTGCGTTTGCTTCATCAACAATTGAAAAAAATCAGGATATGAACTGTGCGAGTAACAGAAAATAACTGGGTGTTCAGTGGATGAGTTTGGGCATGACACTGAAGCAAGCATCTTACTGGAGTGCATCTGCCCCTATTTATGGAATCTTCGGGGTTATTTTCTTGAATGTTTTTTGCTGGAAAAGATGAACCCAACCAAGGATCCATCAAGGAAAATATTGTTTCTTACATTTCTTGATGTTCATCATATTGAGCACTGCTGCAGTAGCCTTAGCTATATGGGTTATATCCTGCCATTGATATAACGGCCATCCAGCTTCTAAAGTTTCACGGTGCTTTCCACATGCCAAAACTGTCAGGAAGCTTTTTCTGAGTTGACCAAAAGACAAGTTTGGGTGCCATGCCATTCAGAACTTTACTATGACCAAAGAGTATGCTCCTCTAGAGTTATTGAGGAACTACAGCTGGCTTTTGCTTTACTTTGTCAGACAAATAAGCTCCCTTTGTGGAAAATAAACTTCCATTTGTTAAATAAAAATCAGAATTCAATACACAGGAGGTTCAGATTCAAAAGTTTACTAGTGTACACTAGGAGGCAAAAAAACATACAAGTACAGAATTTTGTCTGACATGAAACAGGAAGCACACAATTTTATATAGGTTTAACATTTAGCTATGCCCACCTTACTGACGTGATATGTCACAAGGCATCTACATCACTTTAGCTTACAAGCCTCTATTCTTTTAATCTGCTGATGCAGTATGTTTTAAAAAAAAACTTTTCCTCTAGATATAATACGGCCTTGCTATCCAGCTGGTCAGTCATAATGTCTTTCTGTAAAGTTACTTATTCAAGGTTTCATATCAGTTCGAATACAATGGCAGCTTCAGTCTTTTAATGTATGTCTTTGTTCTCTGTTATACTTTCTCACACAGCTGCGTGATATCTAAGTAACACATATACAAGGCCATCTCATTCTAACAGGAAGAGCAGAAGATTTCATTATTTCACACATTTAATTTCCTGACCCAGCAGATAATCACTTGTGAAAAGCATAAACATTAAAACTTGCTAAGCTAGCATTCTGTTAGGGTCAGGGATCAGCTTTTGCTTCAAGCCACACTGCAGTTTCAAAACTACTTCACATTTAGACATGAATTAATTTTACTACTATATGATTAATAGAATAAAATGCATTATATACTACTTTGCTTTTAAACTAGCATTTCTCATGTATTCAAATACACATTTTTCTAACATTTTCCCCCATTAATACTTTTTATTCTATTTTGAAGTATGCATAGTGTCATTTCATCTCCTAGCCTTTTCCGCTCAGGATTTTCAGCTAGGTGAGTCATTTAATCTATACTTCAGAAAAAGCGTCATCTGAAATCAATCTTTCAATTTCAATATCTTGGTAGAAAGTTTCAGTAACAGATACATCAACAAAATCTTTGATTAATCTTTTCATGCAGGGGATTCCACAGCAAACACATGCTCCTATTAGGAGTATACCCACACAAATAGCAATTAGAATGTTCATTAGGATGGAACCCCACCCCCCCAAACAGATTCTGGAAAAAGTCCGTCAGTGGGTTTGGGCCTGGTTCAGTCATGGCTGATACTTGCTGAATTACCTCTAGGTGATTATTTATCTCGTGACGATTGTCAGGTATATAAGCACAGCATTCTTCTTTGATAAGCACACACGTACCACCTCTCGCCGCTAGGGTGAAGTCAAGAGACATCCGATTTTGTAGCACAACAGTTCTCATTGCATTCGGTTCATCAGTCACCAATTCTAGGGCGGAAAAAGTTGCATTACTCATTACTTCGAGAAGTTTCGACAACTTCCTCAGCTCCCAGATTGATTTGACTGCTCCATAAGCTGGGAGTATTCCTGCCCAGGATATAACACTGTCACTCAAGTCCATATGAGTCAATTCACTTTTGTCTTTTACTGAATTATGGTCTTTCCAACCAGTTTCGATCTTCCCAACTGGATTCACAGGTTTCTTAACTGGACCTTCAGATTTTCGAGCTGTTTCCCTTACGTTTTGTATCTTACCCAAAGGTAATTCTGCAGTATGTCTTATTGCCGGAACCAAGTAACCCAAAAAACAACTGCCGGGCCAATTCTCAGGTAACCATTTATATGCCTTTTTCCCACAAATAAAATAACAGTTTTCTACTTTAGTACTAATACGCATCAGCCCTGCATGAAACATTTTTTGATCTATAACTGACAATTGTTTAAACAAAACTGGATTTTTTTGAATGTCACTCATAGCTGTTTTCAATGAGTTTAAATACGAGTCATAATTAGTATTGCAAAAAGTATTGCCATTACTATTCTTAATATAACATTAGTAAGATATGGCTATATTGCAATTGCTCCAGCCCACCTGGAGAGTGTCATTTTTATAGAAACATACAACTCCTTTTTGTGTGACAGGTAAAAATAAAACTATTTTGTCCTGTGATCTCACAGTTCCTGTGTCGAAAAGTAAATTCTCCCAAATCTCATTTATCCCCAAAGGGACAGCGGACATTACCAGTCCTCCATATGCTGTTGGTATAGCTGTACAAACCCAGCAATTTGAAACATTCATAGTCTCTGCATACACACATTTCATGGCCAGGTATGTGTTAAAATTTGGATGCCAGTCTATAGACGTTTCATCACGCCTTCCCACTTTCACTTGTGTGGTTGTGTGTAGGATAAACCACAGCAAGAGGAAAATTGTCACAATTACAGTTAATAAATGTACACACAACAAAATGATTATGCAACATCTCTGGGGTTGATCTAAACTTCTATTCGTTTTGTTTTTGGCCATCTCAGTCTGGTTGTGTATCAGTCACAAAGTTTTTATCAAGTTGAAAGTTCTTTACCGGTTTACAATGCATTAAATGAACCCAGGACGTCCTCTCGGCCACTCTAACTGCAGTAGGTGTTGCCAACAAAACCTGGTACGGACCTTCCCACTTTGGACTCGCCCAGTTTTTCCTTTTCGTCACTTTCAGACAGACGTATGTCCCAGGAGCCAAGACTGCTTCCATCGGTCTGGTCTGTTCCTTATCTGAAAGAGAGTTAAACTGCAAAACAGACTTATTCATTAACAATTTCTTCATATACTCTGCTAACGAACTGTCAGCCTCTTGTTCTGCAGGCATGAGAGTTTTCCACTGAGGCACATAATATGCTCTCCCAAAAACCATTTCAAAGGGAGTCAAACCCTTTACATTTGGAACTGTTCTCATACTCAGCAGTGCCAAAGGCAGACAGTATATCCAATTCTTTTGGGTCTCCTCTACTAGCTTCCTAAGTTTATTCTTTAGGATACCATTGTACCTTTCCACTAGTCCTGCTGACTGTGGGTGGTAAGCACAATGGTTCTTCAAGGAGATACCAAAAAATCTCCCAAGCTGGTGAATCGTCTGATTCACAAAATGTGTGCCATTGTCACTATAAATCCTCTATGGAATGCCAAATCTAGGGATTACTTCTTTTATCAGGGCTTTTGCCACTGTTGCTGCATCCGGGTTTTTGGTTGGAAAAGCTTCTACCCATTTAGAAAACATGTCTACAATAACTAAACAAAACTTCTTCCCTTCACATTTATTCAATTCTATGAAATCCATACAGATAGTATGGAATGGGTATGGTGGTATAGGAAAACTTCCTTGCTTGGTTTTAAATGCTCCTTGTGCATGATGCTTGTTACAAGTATGACAAGCTGCACAAAATTTTTTTGTGTAGTTTGTGTATCCGTATGTTTGGAATATTCGATTTACTAACTGTACCATCCCCCCTGTTGAGACATGGCACTGCCCATGGCTCAACAAAGCTGCATATCTAAATAAATTAGACGGCAATATCGGTTTTCTTTCTTTGGAAATGTACAGTCCATTCTCAAGAACTGCACCTCGTTTTACCCATTTTTGTTTTTCTGCTTTTGTAGTAAGCGTCTGCATTGTTTTTAACATGTCTAAATCTAAAATCTTAGAGGGCTCTAATTCCTCATTTAAAAGTAAAGTTTCTGAGTCTGAGGCTGCTTGCTTTGCAGCTGCATCAGCTCTTGCATTGCCTTTCGAAATCTTATCTTGTTGTTTTGTATGAGCTACACATTTACAAATAGCTACTTTGGTAGGTAACTGAATAGATTCTAATAACGCCAAAATAAATTGCGCATGATTAATAGGTTTTCCACTAGATGTTATCATTCCTCTATTTTTCCATTGTTGTGCAAATACATGTACTGTAGAAAAAGCATACTGACTGTCAGTATATATGTTTACACACTTGTTTTTTGCTAAAGTGCATGCTCTTGTCAAAGCTATCAACTCTGCTGCTTGTGCAGATAAGTTGTGTGGTAAGGATTGAGCTTCTAAAATTTCAGTGTCTGTAACTACTGCATATCCCACCAGATTCTTCCCTGTAGGACCCCTTCTGCATGAGCCGTCCACGTAATATGTCACCTCAGCATTATCCAAGGGCATATCTGTAAGATCTTGTCTAGGTAAAGCTAACTGTTCAATTTCCTGCAGGCAGCTGTGTAGTGTGCCATCCGCAGGAGTTGGAAGTAATGTTGATGGATTCAATGTCGTACATCGTTCAATTGTCATATGAGGTTGGCTCAGCAGTATAGTCATACATGAAAGATGTCTAGCAGGAGAAAGGTATGCCACTTTCTCTTGCAGTAAAATTATTGCAACTGCATGAGGCACTCTCAATGTGAGAGGGTGGAATAACACCACTGAGGCCGAAGCCTGGACTGCCATTGCGGCTGCAACTACTGCTTGTACACAGTGAGGCAAAGATCACGCCACTGGGTCTAACTGTGATGAATAGTAGGCTATGGGGCGTTGCTTGTCCCCATGTTGTTGCGTCAATACTGACGTCATATAGCCTTGCTTATAATCTATGGCCTGAAAGAACCGTTTGTGATAATTTGGAAGTCCTAAAACTAATGAAGAAGCTATCAACCGCTTCAACCTGCAGAAAGCCGTTTCCACTTCAGTTGTCCATTGTAAAATATCTTGTGCTGCCATTGGTGTCTTATATATCAAATCAGTTAATGGAGCAGATTCCAAAGCATAATTTGGTATCCAGCTCCGACAAAAATTAGTTGTACCTAAGAAAGACATCATTTCTTTCTTGGTTGTTGGTTTGGGTGCTTGCAAAATCACTGTTTTTCTTTCCTCATCTAGTATTCTACCTTCATTGGATATTATATCCCAAGTATCTAACTTGTTTTCTCCAAAGTTGTAACTTATTTTTGTTTACTTTGCGTCCTTGTATTGCTAAAAATTTCAATAATGCTACTGTATCCTCCCTGCACTGTTGCTGGGTGGGGGCTGCTAGCAAGATGCCATCTACATAAAGTAGAACTTGACTACCTCCCGGTGGGGTAAATCCTGCCAGGTTGCTAGCCATTTCTTGTGCAAAAATTGTTGGGCTCTCACAATATCCCTGCGGTAGTCGAGTATACGTATACCTTTTACCCTGAAATGTAAATGCAAACCAATATTAACTATCAGGATGTATAGGTATTGAAAAGAAAGCATTGCTAATATCTACCACAGAGAAATACTTCTGTTGCGGTTCTAAATCATTTAACAAAGTATGTGGGTCTGGCACCGTAGGTGCTCTAGGTATTACTGCATTATTTATAGCTTGTAAATCTTGTACCATCCGCCATTCCCCGTTTGCTTTTTTAACAGGAAATAGGGGTGTATTACATGGTGAATCAGGAGATTCTACCAGTACTCCTTCTTTGAGTAATGCTGCTATTATAGGTTTAATTCCTATTTCTGCATCCTTTCTCAAAGGGTATTGTCTTTTCTGTGGTCTAAAAGCTGACTTTGGGGTTATTGTAACTGGTCCTGCTGTTCGAATAAGTCCTACATCTGACTTGCCTGTTGACCAGAGAGTTGTTGGAATTTCACATAAGGTCTTTTCTTCTTCTTCTAATAAAATGCTAATCAGCTGTCCTCGCTAGATTGCAAGTGTACAGCTGGATGTGTCTGTGTCAACCAATTCAGTTTTTGTTTTTGTATCCCTTGTTCTGATAGTTCTAAATCAGTCTGTTTCTCCCATCTTGTTACTTTTTCTCCTAAATCTGCCCATTTGACACTTTTGTTCTTTGTCAAGCTGACATGTGGCAACCAATTTGATCTATACAATGCAAGGAATTCTTGAGGTAATGAACAGCTAACTACACTGTTCCCCTCAGTATCCCAGTACAAAGTACACAAAACCAATCTAGTTGCACGATTTCTAAACAGTTCTTGCTCATACTCTCTATCAGGTCCTGGTGTGGTACAGTAATATAGAGTACAGTGTAACAAATGCTGTTGATCAGTGTCAAGGGAGGGGGCTTTACTGATGGCTATGTTCATCAATTCCTCGGTCACTGCCCCTGGACCAGTCGTGACTAGGTCCTGGCTGTACCAATAAAAGGTTTCACCCTCCGATCGCACTACAAAGGTATCCATTTGTCTCTGTGCCTCCAAACCTTGTACAGTTGGAACTACTGCTATGCCAAATATCTGCATAAGGTCCCTGCCCAATAGGGTTACTGGACACTTTGCAGACACAACTATTTTACTTCTCTGGGTCATACCTGAAACAGGGTCAGTTATTGCTATATCATGGGAAAGTGGTTCCCTGTATAGCTGTCCATTTGCGGCTTTTGCTAGTATATAATCAGGTGATTCTGAATGTTCTGGTAACTTGGAGGGATGTATCAAAGTCCGTGACGCTCCTGAGTCACACAGGAATTTGACTTCCCTTCCCTCCACCAGAAGTGTAACTTCCGATTTCGTATCTGCCAAGTAGAGCTCTAAGCTCAACAATGCTAAGTCCAAAATTTCACTTTCTTCATCCTCCATATCTACTTGCACTTCCTCTACTCCTTCTATCACATTTACATTTGCTTTCTGTTTATTAAGTTTTCCTGATGATTTCTGACTTTCACTTGATGTATCCTCACTATCATATAGTCAGTCCTCATCTCCTTTATCTTCTGTAATTACCTTCTTGTTTTGCCTTCAATCCCTTGCTAGATGCCCTTTTTTCCCGCATTTGAAGCATTCACCTCTCTTTTTCCTCTCTTCAAAATCTTCTGATCGTTTGTCAGACTGTTTGTTTCCATGGGCATTCTTCTTGCCCTTTTTACCTGACTGTAATACAAATACTTCAGCTCTGTCTTCAGCAGTGAAGACTTGTGCCTTCTTTTTCTTTTTACTATTAAAATGTCTCTCAGCATGTCTAGCGTATTCGAGTAAGGCTTGTAGCCTCCCTGTTCGATGATCTATCATATGCTTTGTAATGAAGCTACTAATAGGTGCAATGCAACCTTTCAAAAATGCATTTTTTAATTGTGGTTCATACGGGGAGTCATTCGTTTGGTTCTCAGGAACCAACATACCGCCATGATTATTAAAACATTCTAATAATCTAGCATAATATCCATCTATTGTCTCATTTTCCTGTTGTATGCATTGATTAATGCAAGTCCAGTTTGCTCTAGGTTTCCATTTCTCAGAGATTCGGTCTGTCAGACCTTTCACTCTGTTGTCTAACTCTGCGTCACTATGTGGGAGTGGTCTGAGCTCTGCATTACGAGGATTCCAGGTGCCACAAATCATGTGCCAATCTGGACCTATAATTTGTCTCACTACTTTTTCTACTTCTTCCCCATTCAAGTGGTAACTTAACCTCATGCCTTGTAAATCTAAAAATTTTGTAAAATTAACTTTCAGATGGGGGATTCCCTCCGTAGCCTTCCGGATGTCTTCCGGTGTCCATGGTCTATAAACTAAGAGTGTTGGATCCTGCCCTTCCTGTCCTGCCTGAGGATTTGGAACTTCTATAAGTGGGCATATTTCTTCCTCACTCTCATCCTGTAGATTTCTCTCTATTTGGTATGATTCTGTGTCCCTATGTGTTTTACGTGTTCGGGACCTAGTCTCAATAGGATCTCTAAAAAATGGTTGTGGTCTTACTGAAACTTCAGGATAACGCGGAGGCGGACCAGCCTGTCCACTTGCTTCATATCCTGAAAAGGGTAAGGAAGGGGGTAAGGAAGGAGGAGGAGGAGCTGTAGCTATTACCAAGTTATTATCCTCTTTGTCTAAAAATAATGTTTTTGAATTTTTAAGCTTCTGTTCCTTACGATTTGCTTCCTCAATCCACCTGTGTGCTTGAGGAATGCCTAGTTGACCTCCTGCATCAGATTTAAGCTATTTAAGGAGTTTAACTAGTGAAGGTTTATCTAGTTTACCATCAAATTCATATTTATTAACCCATTTCATATAATACCTAACGTTATCAGAACGCTGTAATTGCATGTATTTTGCGTCTTCAGTTAGGGGCGGATCTCGCGAGGTTTTAGTGCACTGATTACCCATGTCAAAGAAAATGTTACGTAACCCATTTTTATCACGTGATATCAAATTCTTAGTTTCTGTTTACAAACAAATGAAGCTAGCTCCAGGCAAGATACCAACAGCAACAAAAGTAGTCTACGTTGAATGAAAATCCACGATCAAACACCACTTGTCAGAGATAATACCAGATTTATTCCAACAAACAGATGCACGAATAAGGGTTAAGCGCTTTCATCTGAAAACAGACTTCCTCAGAACCCTAAATTAAAAATAATTAAACACTTATATAGTCTAATTAAAACATTTGGCGCCAAAAATCATTTAAAGAGATATTATCAAAAAATCTTGAACAATACTAAAATGCTAGATGAAACCTAACATCTTTGCACATGTAATATATGAATATAAATGTTACATAAAAACATATATATTAATAAAAAATCAGTACATAGTATGTAAACCAAAACATTTAAGTATAAAGAAAAGGTTTAATGCTAATAAAATCATTAATACCTGGAAAACAGGTAGCATTTGTTTTAATCTGCCAAATGGCTTCTTTTTTACCAGATATGATTTTTGGGAATTTCCTTATCCTGCACTAAATTCCTCCAGTTATGTCAGCTTTGGAAGATGTGTATGTTTCGGCCTGTAATTTTCCTACTGCCTGCTGCCTCTAAAAAAAGGCAGATAGAATGTCACTTCACAATCTGTTACCTCTTCTTCCTCATTCAAGTTTCCTGGTAATGCTGCATTTAAAAGATGCTTGACTTCACATTCATTTTTATCCAGACTTAGGAATTTTTTAAGGTTTGTGTGTCTGAATTCACTTCATCAATTCTCTGCTTTAGCCTTTGGGCTATCCACTGCACCAAGGGTGTTCACAAAGTGGTTAGCTCCAGTTATAGCTTGTTGCAGAATACAAGGTATCCATTTTCTTTTTTCTATATTTAGATGTCTTGCGTATCTTTGCAGATTCTTTCTGAAGTGTCGGGAATCTCTCACTTGGGTGACAGATCTCTTACACAAGTTGAGATTCCAGGAGATCATTCAAAATTCCATTTTGACTCCTTCACACAGGATTGTGTTTCTGGGATGTCAGGTGGACTCCTCAGTTTAAAGAGCTTTTTCTCTACAGGAAAAAAAACAGATCCATATATAGACGTATTCCTAAGCTTTTTTAACTCAGACTTCAGTCACTCTGAGAGAATTCCTCAGGATTTTGGGTCTCTATGGCTCTTTCTTATTTTTGAAGAGGGGAAGGAGGGATTGTGGTTAGGCTAGTTTGTGTGTGTGTGTGTGTGTGTGTGTGTGTGTGTGTGTGTGTGTGTGTGTGTGTGTGTGTGTGTGTGTGTGTGTGCGTGTGTGTGTGTGTGTGTTCACATTTGTTTAAATATTTTTAAATTGGATATTTATGTTCTTTTTTTTTTCATTGTATTTTTCTGCCCTGTTTTTGTTTTGGTGGGATGGGGATAGCTAGCTGGGCAGTGGATTAAAGTAACTTGCCTTTTCACTTGCTCACCTTAAATTCTGCCATTAAGGCTGGCAAGAGAATATTTGTGTTAATAAATTGGAATATTGTTGTCTTTTTTGGAGGGATGGTTGGCCAGCAGTGCTATGGATGAAATAAACTTGTTCTTTTAACTTGGTCGGATTAAATTCCACCCTTAAGGTCCATTTGTGTGAATAAATCTAAATATTTATGCTTTTATAGTTTAATGTATATAGGTTTATAGTTTAGCAGTAGACTAATGGTCCTTATGGGCCATTTTAAGCCTAGCCAGTTACCCATTGCGAGAATCAAACCTTGCACCTTGTGATTATAAGGCAAACACCTTAACCATTATACCAACTTCCCACACTTTTGGGAGGATGGCAGTAACTTTGTCCTTTTCATATCATTTTAAAGGCTGACTAGTGTGGATTTGTGTGAAATAACTTGAGTTTCTTTGGGTGGGAGGTGGCTAGTTGTGCTATGAGAACTTATTTTCTTCATTTGCTCAGCTTAAAGTCTGGTACTAATGGCTGGTTAGTGTGCATTTGTGTGAAATAAACTGGAATATTTATGTTTTTATTCTTGGGAGGGGCTGGCTATCTGTATTGATGAAATAACTGGTGCTCGGTTTAAAGTTGGGCATTAATGGCTAGTATGCATTTCTGTGAAGTAAACTGGATTATTGTATGAAACACATTTGAAACTATCTCCAGTTTTACAGAATGTTCTTGTATTTGCCTAATATTGTTGGTCTGCATGTTACTCTCATATTGTTTGCTTAGCTTAGTCTACTTTTACATGACTAGTGTGCATTTGCATGAAATATGCTACAATCTTCTCTCTCTCTCTCTCTCTCTCTCTCTTTCTCTCTATGCCTCTCTCTCTCTCTCTCTCTCTCTCTCTCTCTCTCTCTCTCTCTCTCTCTGTCTCTCTGTCTCTCTCTCTCTCTCTCTCTCTCTCTCTCTCCCCTGGGCTGTATTTATAAAACCAATATGAAACTGTTCTTGATTTTGCAGAATATCCCTAAGTTTTCTTCATCTTGATCTGTTCCTCACAGAATTTGGGGTCAACTGCCCACATAATTTACCAAATCCTGAACTACTGGGTCAGCTCTTAAGAGTATGTTGCCAATGTCTTACTCAACTTTCCAAAGGATATGATAATGCATTTTTGACATTTAGCTTTAGTCCGTGATTCTGGCACTAGTTATTTATTTGGGACAAGCCTTCCTGTAGGATGGCTGAGTCTTCTGTGGATTTGATGACTGCTCCAAGCTTAGGTTGCTTCTTGTTGGCCATTTTTGTTTCATTTCATGAGTATTACTAAAATGTCACTGCTACATCTTATCCAAAATGCTCTGTTAAGTATAACTCCATTGCACCACTTTGCTTTTGAGTTTGTATGCTGCTTTTTGAACTAGCATATTTTTGCATCTGTAAATATGTATATCTTTTATAGCACATCCTTCTGTCTGCAAATGTGTTTTGTTCATTTCTTATGTGATTCTATTCACCAGGGCTGTGCATGCAAATGGTCCATTGAGATCAGTGCACCACCTCAGTCAATAAATTTAAATAAATACGGTGCAACTTGGTCCACACTACATACTTTAACAAATCACTATATGCTTGATTCCTTCTCCAAGTCTCGATCAAGCTTTGAAAGAGTTATTCTCCAGGGTCTCCTGGACTCTTCTTTTTCCATCTCCCAAAAGTAGTAATGTAGGGTAATCTACCCATATAGGCTACTGCAGCAGTTATCACTATGATGAACATAGTATAGTTATAGAAGTAACTTACCATAATACCAGAAGTTCAAATGTTCACTGCTCCCTCCATCCATCCTCCTTATCTTTGTTGTGTTGTTTATGCAATGGTGTGGATATTTATTTTTTGTTCTTCCTAGCATTGTCCTTTCAGGGCTCAGCCCCCCCCTCTCTGTTGGCAGGAAAGCTCTGAAGGGCTTGACATCCAGACTTGTCTTTTAGTCAGCTCAGCTTGAATGCCTGACATTTTGGGCACATGGATGGTGCCCTGAAGCTTTGTAAGCTGGCTGGCTGTTATATCCTTGGTAGGATATAACTCATATAGCTAAGGCTACTGCAGCAGTGATCATTTGTACATATAATGTTATGGTAAGTTTACTTGCACAACTGTGCTTTCTCTTTTTAGACATCCCAGATAATGTAGGACTAAATACCACCTGATTCTTTTGCAGGGGATGTCATTAGTGAACATAAATTAATAGAAAATACTCAGTTTTTAAATCTTTAAAATTGGGTACCACACCTGGCTGGTGTGATCTCAGTGGACTGACTGTTAACTACAGGTGGCAAAAAAGAATTACGGCTACGTGTTATGTTTTGTCTTACAGCTGGGCTCTCTGTTATAGTTGCAACTTAAGAATTCATGCCTTCATTCTCAGTGGGATGCCCCACAGTTGAAAAAGATCAAGCCAATATACTGTTGGGTTTTCCTGACATCTAAATGTTAACCATAACCTTAACCTTAATTCCTGCAGTAATGATCATTATGATGTGCACCTAATACTATAGCTATTTTACAGCTATGATAATATAGATACAGTGGGAGCAGGGACTCCCAAAACATGATTTTATAAAAAAATAACTTCTTTGATGACTCTGCAAAATATCCTTGGATATTTAAATAAGACATTATCTAAATCTATAAATACAACCACCATGAAAGAAAGAGTTGTAATTTTCTGGCATGTTAAACATGGTATGAAAATAACATTTCTATGCAGGGAAAGGAACAGAAATTGCTTAACAATCATAACAAACTCTCCTAAGTCAAAAACATAACAAAATGAAATATGAGATTTGGAGAGGGAGGAAAAGAATGTACTTTATCGCAATTGTAACCAGAGTGCACACAAAGTCTATTTCATTTAAACAGGAACTATCCTAACCCACACCCACTGCCTCTATAGATAGCAGACAGTGTAGCTAATGTTTGAACAAAAGTGTTAATAGCTGTATAACAGGATCCAGAAACATTAAACAGCAATTCTTGTTTAAAAATTGCCTTGGCCTCTTGTTTTAATACATTAAAATGCTATCTGGCAAAAGTAGAAAAGTAAAACAAAAACCCTGAAGAGAAGAAAAAGTGGCTATGGAGATAGTAACATAGAAGACTTGAACCCACCAAAGGTATTCGGTCTATATCACTTAGTCGAATCCCACATGATCGAACCCCTATTCATCGGACACCTTTTTGTCGAAGTCAGAAATCAGCGAATGGAATTTTAATCTAAGGTTTTCCTAGGGCAATCCAATGGTAGGCCACCCTAACGACTACAAAAAAAAAAAAACATAAAACTTGAAACCTACCCAGGTGGGGGCTTCACCCCCACAGCCCACTAACTAAATATACCAACTCCAATATCACACTATAGTGGGGGGAAAGGGCAAATTCCAGATGGTGGCCAATCATTGGTCTGCCCTAGGAAAAACTTTGATTAAAAGTCAGTTTGCTGATTTATGACTTTGACAAAAAGGTGTTCGACTAATAGGGGGGTCGATCATATGGGATTTGACTAAGTAACGTAGACCTAGGTATTCTCCCTGTACCTATCCATGTGAGTCTGTAATGCAGACACTGAAAAGATAATGGGATTAGATGCCATAGAACAAAAATAAAACTGTTTAAGGTATCACAGTAAGATAATCCAAATTAAACTTCTGAAATTGCATGTTAAGGGATAAAGTATGAGCAGAGCTATAATTGTTGGGCATGCAACAATAATCGACCATTTCAGATGTTCACAGAAAGTCTCTATCTTTGGGAAGGTTAGCAGGCTGCATATGAAAGCACACATATACCTAGTCAAAGAGCAAACAATGAGATACATTACAGTGACCATCAATCCTTTCAGTTTCATCACAGTCAGACAACAAATTTATACAAGAAAGTATTGTCTTTGATGGAAGAAGGCTGTGTGTGAAAGTATACTATTAAACCAACATTGATATGAGTCATAAAGGGAAGCATTGTGTTGATGATCAGAAAGCTGAATACCTTATTGTGATCACTATGTCTCTCACCTGCCTCACAATCCCTGAGTGATCACTTTCCAATAAAGGTACTTAGACATACCTCCCACTTATCTAATCCACATATATACATAATCTGTCATAAATTATCTAAATTCAACCCAGGAACTTTTAATAATCTCTTACTCAGAATAAATTGGAACTTCCTCACCCAGCTCCCACTTGATGAAGCAGCTTCAGTTTTAACTCAACCTTCCTAAATATCTTAAACTCACTAGCCCCATTGCAGAAAGTAATGATAAAAGCTACTATATCCCCTTGGCTATCTAAGATTACTCACACTCTCATGACAGCCAGAGACCGAGCCTGGAAAACTTGGACCCAAACTAAACTAGCAGCAGATCTGCAAAAATATAAAGAACTGAGGAATAAGACAAAAAATTATTGATAAAGATAAAAAAGATTTCTACTATAACCCTCCAGCTGCCCTAAAATCAGATCCAAAAAAAATCTGGAATGCAATAAACCAAATACTTCATCCTGGTAATCCTATTTCACCTAATCCATCTCCTGACAAATCTCCCAAAAAGACTGCTAACACCTTCAATGCCTATTCATTCAGTCAATAGCCAAACTTTTCAGTCTTAATCTAAAATATTCCAGTAACAATGTTCCAAATTACTTGGAACCTCCACCCACAGCCAACTCTGCAAACTTTTTTTTACTTAAAGCAGTCCCTACTGCTTACAACAAAATCCTTCTTTCCAAACTAAAACCATGCTCTGTTTCGGGTGACAGTATCCCATCTTACTATCTTCAGATTGCTGCTCCCTCTGTTGCTTTGCCAGTATCTATTTTAATCAACCATTGCATCTCTGAAGCCAAAGTACCTGCTATCTGGAAACAATTCCACACCATACCTATTCACAAAGGTGGCAATTCCATAGAACTCTCAAACTTCAGACCAATAGCTATCCTCTCCCCTCTGTCTAAAGTCTTAGAAAAATTTATTCATACACAAGTAATGCAATATCTTATACAGAGCACACTCCTCACTACCACTCAGCATGGTTTCTGACCCAAACATTGTACCACTACAGCTCTACTTTCCTTTCTCAACACCATTTCTATAGCTAGAGATAATCATAAATGTATTTCATGTTTATTCCTTGACCTCTCAAAAGCCTTTGACACTGTCTCACATCCTCTGCTACTGAATAAATTCTCTGATCTCAACTTCTCTGCTACAACAATAGCATGGTTCTCTAGCTATCTCACTGACCAACAGCAATCAGTAAGATGGCGCTCCTCACTATCATCTCCCCTTCCAGTGAAAATGGGTGTTCCCCAAGGATCCATCCTTGGACCACTGCTTTTTAATATCTTCACCAACTCACTCTACTCCTCTTGTCCACAATCCTCATTAGTCCAATATGCAGACATCTCCACAGTTGTCACCATTGCTAACTCACCCTCTGAACTTCTAACAGCTATCCAGTCTTCTTTAAACTCTATTGAAACATGGCTCACCAATAATCAGCTCATCCTAAATCCCCAAAAAAAACAAACTCTTACTCTTTCTCCCCAAAACTGTTACTTATATCAAATCTACTTTTCAAATAAAATCACTAAATCACACTCTCATAGTTGCTGATTCTAGTACTAAACTCCTTGGTGTAACCATTGATGATCAGCTAAAATTTGACCTCCATATAAATAACTGTATCAGGAAAACCCATCAAAAACTAGGACTTCTCTACAGAAATAAAAAATTCCTAACCCCTGAATCTAGAACTACAATTATACATGCTTATCTTTTGCCATGCGTAACATACTGCTCCCAAATACTCACAAATCTTAACTCCACCTTACTTAGCAAACTCGAATCAGCCTATCACAAAATAGCCAGAATTTCTGCACAACAAACCTGCAAATCTCACCACTGTATCTCTCTCAAACATTTAAACTGGCTCAAACTACCACACCTCCTACTCTTCGCAGCTCCAAATTATACACTCCATTACTTATTCATCATCCTACTGTCCAGCACTAGGCACCATAATCTCCCACTGTGTCCCATCCAGACTACTCAGGAGCTCCACCCAAGACCTTTTACAAATCTACAAGCCCAAGTCCAAAATAGGAGCCATTACATACAGCTACCATCCCTCTATTGCTTGGAACAAACTCCCACAAGAAGTTACATCACTTTCACATCCTAAAGTATTCAAACTAGCCACTAAAGAGTGCTTAAAAAGTCATTGGATTTGTACCTGTTCTCAGCCTCCTTGAATATACCTTCACTAAATAACAAACCTAACTTCCTCTGTCTTACCGTCATTTCTTCTCCTCTATACCAACACATTTACAACTTAAACTAGTCTACTTCATCTTTTTTATCTCCTTTCCTTCAGCTGTAGTATTCTTCATAACATTTTTATTGATAATTGTAACTGCATATATATGATAACTGTTCTACAAGTTTTATTATGAATGATTACAATGTTAACTGTGTTTGTAATGGTTATATATTTTTTGTAGCTATGTTTTGGAGCTTTTCTCCCCAGGCCTCTGCTGAAAAAGGGCTTTTGCTCAGTCAGACAATCCTGGTTAACAAATGTAAAATAAAATAAAAATAAAAATAAAATAATGTACTTGTAGCAAATCATCAGATGTACATGTACATGTTAGAGTTTGGCTAGCTGAATGCATTACAGTGGCCATTATTCTTCAATTTTTATTGCAATTAGAAAGCAAAGGTACAGAAAAAAACATTTTCTGTTTTAGGGTGGGAAGAAGGCAGGATGTGTATAAAAGCAAAATGCAATTACAAGATAAATGTTAAATGACCAATGATACAGCTTGTTGGGGCAGTCTATTTTTAGGACATGACGATGACATAATGACTGTTACAATTATTTCTTTCACTCTCATTACAACCAGATATCAGTGATGAGCACCAAAAGTAACTGTCTATTTTTTGGGGTGTATCTGTAAACGTGATTGACACTGCTGTCATTAGATCACAGTTAAATAGTCACTTATCTTGTCTATCATGGTCAGTCTGCATGCAGACAGAATTCATGTGTGAAAAGTGATCATCACACCTTTTTTTCTGTTGGCAATTTATATACCTTCTTCAAGGTCAGAGGAAGTGTACCATATCAGAAGGAGCACATTCTTCCGGGATATTATCTGTATGAAAAGAGTTGAAATTAGTATATGTTGTTAGTTAAAAGCACATCAAAGATAGAACCTATGGTCTGGTTTTCATGTTGTCACATTAGTATTATAATTTTACAGCATATCAAAGGTGAATGATTATAGGTTCTGTTTACAACAATCATGCATATTTATCAACTTTCATGAGGCAAATACAACTTACCTAAAATCATAAATACGCTTTGCTTCTATAACATATGAATTAAAACCACCACTTATTTGTCCCTGTAAGTACTGTTTTCCAACACTTGAACTGTTAATAGAGAAGAAAGAAAACATAGAAGGGAAGTGTGATTTAGCACTTAGAAATTCTACTAATCTAAGTTCAGTTTAGAACTGTATATCCAGATGCACTTACAAAAATAAGTACAAAATGGCAAATTGTTTCAGGCATACATACATATTGATAGGCTGAAGCAATAAGCCTACAAGAAGATTATCACATTTTGTTAGGCTGCCATTTAGCATGATACATAGTTTCCATTATGTGTGAGTACATGACTTCTGCTCAGACTGGAAGAATCCAGCACATGCTGAGTATATCTATATTGTGTTGTCATTATATCCGAGGTAAAACATCACATATTTTTCTCAAGGAAAAGAACAATTTTTTGAATGCCGACTTTACATGATCAAAACACCATGTGCTGAATGGGACAATGTGCTGTACACAAATCTGTCAATGAGCTGTTAGGTGCATTTTGTACCCAAGTATCCTGCTTTTTTTCGATGAAGCTTTCACTAAGAACTCTGAAAGAAGGAAATTTTTATATGTAGGTACCAAATGTATTGTTTCCCAAATTTTTCTCTATCACAATTTGACATGTTGCATTTTACTCAGGTTCCAGTAGAAATAGGTTTCTGTGGCAGGAAAGGATGGAGTGTCCAGAATTCATCTTAATGCATTATCATTATATTGGAAGCAAAAATTAGAACATACTTAAGCAAGCAAAGCAACACCTTTGCTGCTACGACATAACATTTCAAAACACCCTGTGCTCAGCAGGAAAATATCAACCAGTTAAATTCAGGAATGAGACACATTAAAATACCCAAGCATAAAGTTGCAGTCGCAGATAAACATTTATACTTAACTATCTTACTGTAAATGCTTGAAAACTTTGTGAAGAATTCACAAAGGGGAGCAATGTATGCAGTGGTATTCATAGTCCTGAGGTTCACATGTGTGACGTGGTTATCCATGCAGACAGCCACTACACCTAAATGTAAATACACTAAGCAGAGGTTATTCATGCTAAGTAAAAGTGAAGACTTTTTAAAAAATACTTCTACTTGCGGCAAAAGTCTGAAGTTAATCCTTAAGTATATATATGCAAAGTACTACATGAAAGCTTAGTGTTCATTTGCTTTTGTACATTCTCAGATACTGTGGATGAAAGCAGTTATGTGCAAGCATGCTGGAAGTCTTTAAGGCAAGTGGTGAAAGCATAGCTTTTTTTTAACTTTTAAAAAATATAAAGGGGGTTTATATGTTTTACACGGGGATATCCTTATGTGGACACCCTGTTGTTTTCTTTAAAGAGTGAAAAAGGAAAGTTAGGAAAGAATGAAAATGGAAAGACATAATATAAAGAGGGAAACACAGAAGAAAATTATGAAGAAGGTTGTTCTGGAAAAGGTGGGAGAGTAGGAGAGGGGTATACGTTTTTGGCAGAGAACAGACCCCTTATTTTTCAAATTTTCTTATAAGAGGGTAGTTTGGGTGGGAAGAAGGTAAGAGGTTGTAGGAGATAAATTAGGAAAGCAGGGAGGTGAAGAGAAGTTGAGATCAGGAGGAACCCCAGGTCCACAAAACCTCAAACGTGTCCATTTCCTGATGGTATTGCAGTGGAGGACTTCAATGGTGAGTAGGGCAGGAGCCTTTTGTGCAGACTCTGCACTACCTACTCCACCACATCCTCAGTCAAGTCCCAAAACCAACTGTCTGTGAGGTTTATCAGGCTGCCATGTGCCAGGCTACCTACAGGACTGGTGTCTATGTGTCCTGACCATATGACAGCCATATGGGCCATCCCTGGAAAGGCAGAGGGTGAACCCTCCCTGACCTCGGAGGAACACAGTTGGGCTACTTCTAAGGATTCTGGATCTATGGAAAACTTAAAAGAAATCAGAGAGAAAGAAAATAAAGAACAAAGTAATGCACAATTAAAATAAGAAAAAGAGAGAGGGACAGTAGACAAATAAACAAGAAATGGAAACAAGAAATGGGTTCATGATGTAATACATCAGTGCAATCTTTATTAACAGTTATTTCTTATTTTTATTAAAACCTTACTCAAATAAAGGAAGATTCTGGGAAATGGAAACATGAGAGCAATCAGTACTCGTCTCTCGGCTTTTCCCAGTTAGGGGTTGCCACAGCGGATCACCAGTCCGCAGATTGATTGGCAGTAGTGTTTTTACACTGTTGAGTTGTCAGCCTGGCAGCCAGCCATCACAGAAGGCACACACACACACACACACACACACACATGCACTCGCCCATATGCGAACACGCGCGCACACACACACACACACACACACACACACACACACACACACACACACACACACACACACACACACACACACACACACACACACACACACACACACACACACACACACACACAAATGCATGCAAGCACCTACCTGCATGTCTTTTAAATATTCACTCAGCCGCAGGGAGGACATGCAGATTCCACACACAAGGAGCAATCAGTGCATTACTATTAAATTGTAGTGATTTACACATTTGCAGTCTACTCATACAATTGACGTATGCTGGTGTAACATAAGAAATAGTCATACACTTGACATTTCTGGCTGATATGGGTTGTGCTGCAGTGGTGTACAGAAAACATTCTATTTCTACTATTTTTGTGCATGAGTTTCTTCTACATTCATAGTTACAAAATAAATAAGAAATATATAAAATCATTTATTTCTTTAAAATTTTTTAGAAATGTAAATAATATTTACTTTGGCATACTACAATCACCCTCAGTAAGTCATTTAAATCTCCGGTTCATTTGATCTTGATTATAATTAATATCCTCTTTGGCTGTGTATAGTACACATAAAGTATGGTTGTTTAACTATTTTAGATGTGCACTTTACAATATTTCTGACATGATTACGTTTACTATTGAGAACGACACAAGTTATTGGTGCTCTAGCTTAAGATGTATGCCTTCTTCAGTACACATTTATATTGATTTTTGCTGTATGCTTCTATTATTAAGCAGAAAAACAGAAAAATACAGACATTCATACTTTCATTGTAACTAATCCATCTGTGCCAATCAGTGATGCTTCTTCAATACAAGTTGAGCTTGAAGGACTGAATGATTTCCATCCAATTGGTACATTTTTATGTCTCTATAGATCTTGTCTATTTTGAGGATGATTACTTTATGCAACCTTTTTTCCTTTGTAGTGTTTGCTTTCCACTATGCCTTACATACCCTACTTGCAATTTTAAGTAATACCCAAGCAACAGACGTTTAACTTCCCCTCATAGAGACAGAAGCAGTATACACACATAAAAAATGTAACAAATGAAAGGAAGTTATCACACCGTTCCAGTTCAAATGTTCCAAACATTTAATTTTACATGATGCTTGCAATGGAATTATATTATAGCAATATGTGCTTTCATAATTTATTGCTTAATAAATGTAAGCATATAATGGGATTAAGTAGAAATGTATATAGGATGTATGAAACAGTCCATTTCTCAGCTTCCTCTGTTCTGGTCATTCACATGCTACTTTTACCCTACCTCCAATTCCACTCTGACTAGGGTGTCGTGACTAAATTACTTCAGCCATCTTTTACATGTAGTTAATATTCTGGAAGGAATGATTGTCAATGCAACTATCATATACATAAATATTGTGTGACTTTCACAAAACAAATATTTTGTTTATAAATTGACTGTACTTTAAGCTAATACCTACAGTATATGAAATTATGTGGCAATGAAAATATGGTCTTCTCTGTTTATATATATTTTATATATATATATATATATATATATATATGGTTTCACTTCATAATCTCGAATTACTGAAATCTCGAATTTCAGTCCTCCGAGACTATAAACTTAAACCATTCACAACATCGAAACCCACAATCCCGAATCACACAATCACGAACATACATACACCATACACCACATAACACACACACCATTCCACCCACAGCACACAAACCACACACCCCTACACTACATATAAGCGGAAAGCATGCATTCCTGCACCCCAAATGTAGGGGGCTGCGCCCCCCACATCGCCCTACTTATATATACCAACTCTGAGGTCGCACATAGCATAAAAAAAAAAACTTACATCATGCCATCCTCCACTCGCTGACACACAAGTACACATTACACACACACAAACACCAGCAAATCCAACACTGACACTTACACCTTTATAATGCTTTGTGGTTCATGTTTCTAATGCTTCTGAACTATTTATATATTGTAGTGTTTGCACAATTCCCAGTGCAACAACCTTGCTGCATTATTGTGCCTTTCAGTATACAGGCCCTCTGTCATAAGTGTATCACATCCTGCAACAAGGTGTGCAAATGTTTCCAATTCTTTTTTACAGATCCTACATTTGTCTGTTTCTTCTACATGTTCAATAGACTTTGTGAACCAACATGTACATAGGCCACTATCCTGGGCTACCATTATCAACCCTTTACCCCTTGCTTTCAGCTCACTTCTCCTTAATCATTCCTGCATCAAATCCTGATCGACATATATTTTTTTCAGGAGATTTCTATACTTATCACCATATTTATGGCTTTTCCACATTGTTTTCCTTTTCATGTGATCCTTTTCCTTATATTCTTTCTTTTGGTTTTTTTAGCGCATCCAGTTGCTGTCTGATTTTTGTCTATTTCAGGTCTGGGTTCCATTCACAATTGCCACCTGAAAGCTTTTTCTAAACTGAGCAAGCTTCTTCTCCTCGTGTTTTTAAACTTTCACTGTGTTTGGATCTGATGAGGTCAGTAGATATGTATGCAGTCCCACGACTGTAGATCAATACATTTAATTTAATTAATTCTGAGGAGGCCTGTACTTCCTTCAGCGAGAGGGATATATAATCATGGTATACACTGATTTTTATGTATCATTTGATAAGTGTGAAGCATTTATCTTGCTTTTCTTTCCAAGTGATCCAATGCCTTTTGGGGCAGTCAACCACACCAAAACAGGGAGAGGAAATTGGTTTATACCTTGGGCTTTACTAGGTCTGTTTTCAATATTAGTTTTAGTATTTCTTACTGAATATTATTCACATTTGTTCATGTTTTATTGCTGATCCTTCATCAATTACCAAATATTTATACAGTCCTTCCTGCTCAAGTTCCTTTATATCACATTCCTGTCCCAAAAATTGAAATTGTCTTGATACTACAACTGTTCTGCTTTAAACATTGCTTTCACACATTTACCAAGACCAAATGCCATTTTTACATCATCTGAGGAAGCTTTAACCACTTGCAGTTGTGCTTTCAACTCATTCAATAAACTATATAATTGTAAGTCATCCACACAAAGTAGATGAGAAATCTTTAAGCAAGTTTTTTTTTCTGGTAGCCAAATTAAACAGCTTAATGGGTTAAGGGCAAGACAAAACAACAACAGTAACAAAGAATCAACTTAGAATATCCCCTTTTTTATCCCTGGGATAATAATTTGCCTTTTGTCATGACTTAATTACAAAATGGTTTGCCACTGTTTCATAGTCGTTGTAATGTAATTGATCAATGTAGGGTGCATCTTATACATCTATAAGCACCCCATTATCCATGAATGTGGGATGCTACCAATTTTTTGTAATCTACCCAACTTATAAATAGAGAGTCTTCCTCTTTTTACAATTCTCCATTAGGACTTTATTTAACAACAAATGATCCGTTGTTCCATATGACTTTCTTTTGGTACTCCTTTGCTCTATTGCCATTATTGAGTTTTCTTCTAAATAACAACAAACTCTGTCAGCATCAGTTCTAGTATATAGTTTGTACATTGCCAGAAGGTAAGCTATTGGTCTGTAGTTTTTAGGATGGCTTACAACTTCACTCTTAAAAAGGAGTATAATTTTTCCTGTTGTTAGCCAGGTTGGTGTCTGTTTGGGATCCGAATATAAGTAGTTCTTACTCAAGGATAAATCCTTATGTAAAGATGTTAATACTTTTAGACAGAAGTTAGGTACTATCTCTAGGCATGGGATTTTCTAATTAGGATATTTTCTTAATTTTGTTTCAGTTTTTCTGGCTGTTACTTCATCTAATTTCACATTCTGTATATTTGAACTTAATGCTGTTTGTTTTACTCTTTCTGTCCATTCAACATCTTTGTTATGTTTCATGGGGGTCTTCGCAAATATTTCTCCAAAATGTGTGTATTTCTTTTTTTTTTTTTTTTGGTGGTGGTGGTGTTTTTATTCCTTTTGCTTTATTTCCCAGTTCTCTATACATTTTTTTGGTCATCAATGAATTACTTACTTTGTGCTTTTATATTTATCTTTATATTTATCTGCATATCTTCTAAGTTTTTCTAACTATGCTATCTTTAGTTTATTATTTGTAATAGTGTATTGTAGTTCCTGGTCTGTTCTGATACTTCTTGTTGCTTTTATCGTGTCTATCTTTCTAAGTATTTTTTTAAACAAGAAACTTTATTAAATTATCACTTATGACATAGGCAGTCATGCATTTATATACATGAAAACAAAGCATGTTGACATATTTTCATTTGGAAACACTACACATCACTTATAATCTATCCAGTCATTGCCAGTCAAACATTATATAGCTCATTCAGTTCCTGCCTTCCCTTAAACCTCATTCCTCCTAACATTATTCTGCATGTATTGTTCCCACAAATCCCATTTTATGTTATGCAATTTGCTTCTACAATTTTCTAAAAAATCTAAATTCCAGTTGTTGCATCTGTAATACTATATTCACTACTTCTAGTACAGTTGGGTTAGACTCTGATCTAGTAATTCCTTTTTTGGCAGCCACCAGAATTAAACTCAGCAAGGCCTTATTATATCTTGGCAATCATTTCCTTAGTTACACCAGTTTACTCATCCAATATATCTACTATAGTAATCTGCAGAGATTTTTTTTCAAGTCTGCCAACTCATTACACTTTCAAAAATATATTCCCAATTATCTCTTTCTTGTCCATCATACCTCCATTCTAAGTATTTTTTGTTGATCTGTTCCCTCTTCTATATACTTCTAACAGTGAGACTTCTTGTCTTAATTGCTTTATAGCTCTCTATTTGATGCTTCCATGATAGCATTTTATTTCTTCCCTTTCTTTCCCTTATTGCTCTGCATTTTTGTTGTAAGACTTTATCTGTTATTAATTCATCTGCACACTAATATATCCTATTTACTTCTGTTACATCACATGACTTTATGTTAATAGTTCTGATTACTGTGTTCATCTGTTTTATCAAACTTCTGTCTTTTTGGGTCCTATTTATTTTCTGTAACCTATTTCTTACATCTACCTTAAAATGTCTATCCATCTCTGTTAACTCAAGCAGCTCTTCCCTGCGATCATTTCTTCTTAACAAAGGGCACTTTCTTTGCTCTGTTTCCTGCAGACATTCTACAGAAAGTTCCAGAACATCTTCCTGTAATACATAGTCTCTTCAGCTGCATCCTACGTAATCCATTGCTCTCTCATATGGGAACTCATGGGCCTAACACTCCACAACATTGACTGCATCAGAGTTGCCACCATTTCCTGCTCCTTCCCTTGCTGTGCAACTTCAACTGAACTTTTGTACTCATTTCCTGCTGAAGACTTTGGAACATCTTCATGTGGCAAATTATCAGAAGTTCTTGTTCCACCTGTTTGTCCTTAATTTGGAGACTCATTGCTTCATCATGCTACGACGTTACCCAAGTTGAATTTTCTACACCAAATCCTTCAAGTCATAGGTGATCCATAACTTCAGTTTCGATTTCTTTAAACTTCTCCATTACTGATCCTCTTGAATACTTTCCGCCTATGTTTTCTTATTTTTTTGTATTGCAAAATTTTCCATTTCAGGATGCATTTGCCTGTGTTTCTTTTCAAATATCTTTGATGCTGCTTTTTTTATTTTTATTGATTATTTTTTCTTTCTCCTTTACATAAATATTGCACCATATAAATCTCTTTTTCTTTCCCACGTCCATATTTCTTGTTCAGATGTATTCTGCCCCACCTGTTTCTCCTGAATTTGGGGATTCATTGTTCTATCATGCTGTGACATAACCTGTGTTAGGTTTTCCACACAAAATCCTTCACTTTGCAGGTATTCCATAACTTCAACTTCTATTTAACTTCTACTTTACTAATATTCTATTCTATGCTCCCCCTTGTGATCTTATTTTTTGTATTGTGAAATTTTCCATATCTGTGTGCCTTTGCCTGTAGTTTTCTTCAAATAACTTTGGAGCTGCTTTTTTGTATTGATTGTTTGGCTTTCTTCCTTGCATAAATACTGTGTCATATTAGATCTCTTTTTCTTTCATATGTCCATGTTTTCTTTTTGTACCTTTCAAAAATCTCTAGGTTTTGTTCTTTATATTGTCACACTTCTCTTGTCACTTCTTTTTCCAAGACACCCAAAGTTTCTTTGTGTATGTAACCTTTTTCATGAATCTGTTGTATTATTGAACACAAATTTGCATTTGAAGCTTTTGACAGTCTTTCTTGTGCAAGTATTTTTCTTTACTGTAGTTTCTCTCTTAATCTTTTTGAATCATCTTATAGTTGGAATTCCTGGGCTTCTTGCATAATAACACAATTCCTTCCTTATCCTGATTATCATTTTTATAGGGTTTTTTTTGACCTGTCAGTTTTTGTGTTTTTTGTGAACTACTACTTCTTTCTGGAATGAGGGAGGGGGGCATCCTTCCCCTGGGCCTGGCCTAACCCCATTAAGAATGTTTCCATGTCTTAAGGATTCTGCACTGTCATTTTTTTCTAGGCCTGACACCAGTGCACCTACAAGGATTGGTACTTTTTTATTCTGGAACTTGTGCACCCAGCTGTCTTTTTGATATTTTTAACCTACCTCTGTCCGTGATACATTCTGTATAAAATGTAGTCTATATATCAGTGTCATTTTGGTGAGATTTTGTAAAAACAGGGTCCACCATGTGAAAGTACTCTCCAAGACTTTGGGGTGAATTCAGTTCCAGCAATACTACACTCCTTTTCTTTCTGATTTTATCTTCTCTTCTTTTAGATCTGATGTGGATGATTAATGTCAACACTGATTATGTGTGCCATTTATGAATGGAAATTTATGACAGAGGTGTATATTGACGTAGTCATAATGACAATGTGAAAGATATTTTTTGTAAATTCATTTTGGGGACATTTAGTGTTTATGCTATACATGATATAAGTATACAATATGGAGTGATTCTAGTCTGATGAACTGTATTTCCAATAATGTGTTGTTGTGTTGAGATACATGCTGTTTTACTGGGGGGGGAGCTTCCGAGTGTCACTCCTAAATGAAAAATGACAGTATAAAGGCAGGAATGTGTTAGCAGAGGGCTTCTGAGTGTCACTCCTGAATGAAAAATGGCAGTATGATGGCAGGAATGTGTTACAGGAAGGATACAAGTCTGTTAGCAAAGTGGTTGTAATACTAGTATGAATGTGGTGAAGGTACTGCACACATTACTGTAGTATAACTTCAATTTGCTAGACTGGGACTTTGCATGTGTATATGAATACAGTTGCTGTGTCACCAGACCTGGTTTTGTACTCAAATCTTTAACTTATTTGTAGTCTGAACACATGGAGGTACATCATATACCACAACAAGTGCTTCTCAAGAAGGTAGTGGAAATATTGGGGGGGGCAAACACAACATATTTCATGCTGGCCACATCAGTGTTCATCTACATGCAACAGTACCTCTCATTTAAGATCCTATAAGATCACATGCATCAAGTAGCACAGCAAGTCACCATCTAGCTCACATGAAAACCCCTCCTCAAGATCACATGCACCTTCTCCTACCCAATCTATAAGAGATGTTGCATATGACATTTCACCTTGACCTACTGTGATTCAGGCTAGACATTTCAGATATTGATGATTTCACTTACACTTTAACTTTTTACACAGATATGCTAATTTTTAACCTGAAAAGTAATAAGGTATTAAAAAAGAAATAAAAAAATAAAAAAAAATTGAAGGGAAAAAGGCAAAAGATATAATTGTAGAATGTAACCCAGTATTAAGATGTTTTGCATCTGCTTGCTTTTCATTTCAATAATGGTACTGCTTCCTACTAAAGGAAATATTTGGAATGAAATCTGTGTGTCATAACTTTCAGGTTGCACTGATTTGCACCATTAATTATCAGTGTTATTGCTGACAATTGCTGAGAAGATAAAACAAGATAGAAGCATTCCTTAGAAAATAAAAAAGATTACATCAGTATCCCGTCATGTAAACTAGCACTGCTGCCACTTCACCATCAGCATAAAATTAAATAATCTGATGTGCAGTACCTTGACATGGGCCAATAATGTACTTAAAATTGAATAAACAATGCATAATACAAAAAAGCATGTCATACATTTTCCATTCAAGTGTAAGGTATGAGCTTATGTGAAATACAGAAATAACACTTTTTATTAAATGTATCACTTCAGGAGATTCAGTATATACATACTTAAGTATATGACATCAGCAGAAGTATAATGAATAATTCTCTGCCTATATCTTCACCTTCTTGGCTAGTGAGTGTCACTAGGCACAAACACTTTTGGTTTAGCCAAGGCAAGCAGCTCACACTTAGAAATAGCAAGGCTAGCATCAGGAGAAAGCATCTTCGTGAGCTACAAAGTTTATAGAAAAGGAGCTTTTCTGCTTTTATAATGAATCTGCAGATATCATCATGGAAATTCATCAAGTTATGATTATGAATTGCACACAGCCAGGAGAAGAACTTATTATTATATGCAGATTTACATCATTTTTTCATTTACATCTGATTATTACTTAATTTTGCTTAAGCTCATTCACAGCCATCACTTTAGCTTAAGTGGCCTCTATGTATTGCACTTTGCTGTGGAAATAAGTGAATAGTGTGAGTAGCTTTTACATATTTGAGTAATGACTATTACCAAACAAGGTCTTTTATACACTGTTACTAGACATAGGGATTTACAGGCATTTCACTACCACAGTTTGACATGTTGCATTATTCTCATTTTCCAGTGAGGTGGTCATATGACTGCTGTTAAGGTTCCAAAAGGCAGCACAAGTCTAGAATATGTCTTTGAATAATTATCATTATGTCAAATGTGAAAAACTTTCTATATTTATCCAGAAAATATAACTTGTTTTGACAGTGGAAGCACACCATGACAAAAACTCCTTGTATTGGCACAGACAATGCACTGGGGTCAAACTTGGCACTACTCTGCACTGAAATCTTTAAGGGAAGAATATTACAATATTTTCCCCAAGGTTTTGCATTTATATAGCCAGATATAATTCCTTGAAGGTGTACTCAGCAAGTCTCACACAAGGATTAAGATAGTTCTTAGACAAAGGCATACACAATTATTTTCCAGAGACAGTTTGGCAAGTTGAGTTAGACTTGATTTCCATTGGAGTTTGTATATGACTTCCATGTAGGGTTGGAAATGCATCACATTTCCAAAATATATCTGAAATGAGCTGTCATGCTACCCAAAGTAAAAACTCATACATATTGGCATCTACACACACACACACACACACACACACACACATACATATATATATATATATATATATATATATATATATATATATATATATATACATATCTATCTATCTATCTATATATATATATATATATATATATATATATATATATATATATATATCCTTCTATATCACTGTTACAGTATCCTAAACAGAAGGAATCTCCCACCCAGGGAAGTATGACACTTAGCTAGTATACAAAAGCTTAATGATCTTGTATGCAATGTACATCACACTTGTGCTCCCCACTCAGAAAGTAGGCATAAAAGGGGTGTACAGACACAACTATCCAGAACGTCTTTGCTGCCAGTTTGAATGCCATTATTGCTAGTTGGTCTAAATGCCTTGTTGCTGTACTGAATACTTAACCACCAGATAAGTGCCCTATTGGGGTTGTTTTTTTTTCTTTTTGTTTTTTTTTTGTTTTTTGGAGGGGTGATTCCCACAACCATAGCTCTTGTAGTATCTGTAAGGCATTTGTGCCTAAGGCACTGAGAAGCCATTTGTCTTCCTTGGTCATTTTTCTTGAAAACCAGTGGCTTAAACAGTAAGCCCAGGGACCATGCCAGACTGTCTTGAAGGAGACAACCTGAATATGCTGGAGAAATGTGAACTGATATGGCAATTAAAGCTGAACTCTATAAGGAAGCCTGGACTAAACTATTACTGTTCACTTAAAAATATACTGGAACTTAGAAAAATGCCACATTGTTTATATGACTATTTTTATTTTATTCTATTCTTCCAGATGGTTTTAAATATGGTGGATAATTTTTAATAGAAGTGTACATTCTGTTTCTATCATCATACATTTTTTTCTTTTTTTTCTTATTCTTTTTTCCACTTTATTTGAAATTATGTTTAATAAAAATACTAACTAATTATACAATAATATTTTTGTAGATAGTTTTTTTAGGGTTCTTGTACACAGACCTGAAGAAGTCTAGAAGGATGAAAGCGATCTTTGTTAACAATAGGTTATGAAAATAGAATATGGTTTGTACAGTGGATTTTTTACATGCAAAATGTATATGTATATATTTATATATTTTTTTAGATTGCCAAATGGTCTAAGGTTTACATATTTCCAGCCATGTAGTATATTGTCTTGGATAAAATCACAGAATTAATAATCTGGTTAATAAGAGGTACCACATTCATTATTAATTTTATTTAAAATACATAAGGGTTATATTATTATGACAGCTACAAGGCAGGGTAGGACCAGCTCGAATGTCACACTGATGAGGGAAGACATGTGAATTTAACATGTATACCAATATACTGTGTTTTACAGCACAATAAACTACTCCCTTACCTAATAAAAATGTGTGTGTGTGTGTGTGTGTGTGTGTGTGTGTGTGTGTGTGTGTGTGTGTCTATAATATTATATACATATATATGTGTGTGTGTGTGTGTGTGTGTGTGTGTGTGCTTGTATGTGTGTGTGTGTGTGTGTGTGTGTGTGTGTGTGTGTGTGTGCTTGTATGTGTGTGTGTGTGTATATATATATATATATATATATATATATATATATATATATATATATATATATATAGTTAGCAAGGTAGAAAGTTTCTGATGAAACTATTATTCTGTTATTTTTGTTTTATTTGGATCACCTGTCTGTATACTTAATAAAGGATTTTCAACTGGAAACAGACTGTCTACCCTGCTTGAATAACTTTTGAATAGTTAGTAATTCTGCATAATATTTCAAATTATATTTTTATTATTTTTTTGACTTAGGACGAGTTTAAATTCACTACTTCTACTACCATTATCTGATCTTATTAATATATAGTAATTAAGTAGATATATATAAATTGAAAATCTTCCACACAGAGAAGATTAACAATTTGCTGATATCAAATTCAGAACTGAATTGTTTGAAATTCTTAAGGCTAAAATAGCATTAGTAGAGACATTGTGTAGTTGAATATTCTATTGTTTTTCTGGAAGATTTATTAGAGGAAAACTCCATCCTAGCACTAAAAATGTTTATTCTGAGTTCTACTAATGCAATATAATCACTGTGTTTCTTATTATATTTTAATTTCTTATAGCCATGTATGGCTGTCATGGAACTGCTACATTAACATGATTTTATTTTTCAGTCCTTCTGTCACCCTCCAAAAATAGAGTTTGGGTCTTTTAAATATGATGCAACCTAGGCATCACAAATGAAGTTTTTTTTGTTGTTGTTTTCTTCCATATAGTTACAGTGACAGTACAGTGAATCACTGGCTTTTTAGATGATCGGTGAAATCAGGCAGAGGCAATGCTTATTTTTTAACTTGAATTACTATGCTCTAGGCTTACTTTAAACCTGCAAAATCTTATATAACCTGTTTATATTTTCTTCTGCTTAAAAGAGCTGAAATGATGGGGGAGGGGGTTTAAGTATTCAAAGCTGTAATTTTAAAAATAATTCCTGAGCTTCCATTTCCCACCCTTTTATTCGGTATGAATTTTTTCAGCATTGCTCATTCATCTGTGACCAGTACTTTCACAGATTTAGTAAGGGAAATGATAGCTGCGTGTAGTTTTTTTTTTTATACTATTCTTCATTTTTGTAGTTATATGCATAAAACCAACAATTCACTGACCAAAATTTGAGTATTTACCATGTTGTTTATGGCATGTTGCAGTATAACTCACCCCTATTTTTCATATTACAAATTCTCTAACTTTCAAATGTTAGGAGATTAATTTTAGTGGTTTTAGTACTTTATTGGCCTCCACATAGGGTTGCTACCTTTTCAAATGCCTAAAGTGGGACATTTTATATGTAAATGTCAGATTTTGCAGGGCAAAACATACCCACGGCCAGTACAAAGGACAGAACTTCACTTTTTTGCCAAAATAAAAGCTTATTCTTGCAGCATTTGAGTTGCTTATTCTGTTTCTTATAACATTTAGGTGTTTCAGATACAAAGTAACTGTTTTATACAACTATTAAAGAAATTATAGGAAATATTTTTGTCCTAAAATCTCAGGACATTTGCCATTTTTTCACTTTTTTTGCAGGACAGAACTGTCCAAAGAGGGACTGTCCCTCGCAAAGTGGGACAGGTGGCAACCCTACCTCCACAAGGCACAGTCTCAGGATATAAAATTGCGAGAGTTCACCAAGACTGAAAACTACAAAATCTCTACTTCCTAGTCTGTGTCATGTAGACTTAGAACATTTTGTTTTTTGAAATAATATCAGATTTGAATTGAAAAAAATATGGTTGGACCTTTATGATCAGTTGACGGGATTAAGGGAAACAAGTACAAATGAATAAAAAAAATGAAAGGTACTGAAAGTTTCTGGGTCCTAAACAACATCTATGAGACAGTATAGGAAGATAAAAATACTAATGGGATAAGGTTAGTTACATTAGAGTGAAAATTTTCCTTTAAAGATTCTCAAAGGATGATTAGCATATGGTCTTTTATATGCAAATTGGGTTTCACAGGCAAAACACAACACCAAGTTTTATGGACCTGCATGGTATGTATTACACACTTTGATGAATATACACAAAACAACCACGCATATTATATTATGTAACTCTTCCTGCATAAAATTTTAGATGCTTCAAAAAGCTAAAATAATAAAGTATTTAAATCAGAAATGCAATAATAAAAAATAACTTATTCCCTAAAAATTGAATTCAGATAGGAAAATATGAAATATTAGAACATGTGCTAAACAAAATTAGTTTCCAACATGCCTTCTAGTTTTTCTATTAATGTATTTTAAACTATTATCTTTTGGGAGATATTGTATTACTTCTAAGTTTGCTTTGTTAATTTGTTAATTGAATTGTTTTTAATAATAAAATAAGGTGAGACAGAGCATTATGTAAGTGTACCAGTTCTGAGGTAATATAGCACACTAGGATTTTATCTTTATGTATCATCTACTGTTATGCTTCCCTCCTGAACAAAACAAAGATAAGTCACAGTCTTAGAACATAACACAAAAGTACAACTGTGTCAGTTAAAACAAAATCTTTCAAACTAAAACAAAATCATTCAAACTTTACGAAGTAATTATGAGGCTCTCAGGAAAACAGGACTCTGGATGATTTTTTTCAAAGTAAACTATTTGTAACTGTTCAAAGAGAATGAAATACATTGTTTTATCCATATAGCCACATTCAGCCATAGCAACAAAATCTGCTGCTGGACTAATTTGCACAAAAATTATTCAGTAGCATCTGCTTCTGTATCACAGTGATGAAGATGTCATGGAACTACTACGGCTCTATTGATTACAGCCCTAGAAGAATGATCAGTCACAGTTTGCTTGCTGAATGCCGCAGAGTGTAACCTTTTGCACTGTGCAGAGTTAAGAATGCAGCAAGCAAAGGGGATGAGGCAACAAGAAAATTGTAGCAACTCGTTAAAATAGTCTAAAATCTATAGAAGAAAGGAACTGAGAAGGAAGAACCTACCAACAGATAAAATGCTCAAGTATAGCTCCTAAAATGCTTTTATACAGACTCTCTATGGATACTGAGAGTAATGAGAGACAGCTTAGTAGGTGTACTTTGACTGAAGGAAAGATGATACAAGCATGTACAGTATGCCAACAGTGTTTCCAGTTTTTTTAAACAGTGTATGACAATTAATTTTAAAAAGGTTATTGGTTTAGAATGGAATTTTCCATATTACCTAGCTGATCAGCACACACGATAATGACCATAGCAGTCAGTGCTAGAAACTTTGATCCATACCTGCATAGTTGGGACCAGATATAGAAAAACTGAGGCCTTCACTATAATTTTTTTCATTAACAGCAATGCTGTTGACTGCAAGCTGTGAGTTGCACAAATATAATTGAAAGGGTCTATGTTGCATCAGGAACAAAGGCAGAGCTCTTAATGGAAATGCAATCCTTGAAAGTGTACATTTTCTTCAAACTGATGGCTCCTTATATCGTTCTATAAGCAAGAATTTAAAGTGTGCAAATTGTGCTTTTCATTTTTTAAGTTCCTCTCTCTTAAGGCATAATGATACACATAACCAGACTTACATTAAGTTCTTCTCAGTCCTACAATATGCCATTTGGTTAGATTGGAGAAGGCTTGAAATAAGTATACCTGAATCACATGACATACAACAGAGGTCTAAGCAAAAGCTATCAAAAATGTATTTCATAAACTATATGCATATCAGCAAAAATATATATATTCTGCAATTAATTTCTGAAAAAATAGAACATTTCTAAAGAATAACATTAGTTTTATTTATGCATGATGAAGCAGAATCTCAAGTTTAGTGGCAACACAAGTTCATAAAAATGGCAGGCATACCTCATAACTGTCTAGATTTATGCAGAATGTCCAGATTTTGCCTCATATTTGTGATCTGTTCCTCATAAAATTTGCAGCTTTCTGGCAAATCATTGAGGACTGAAGTGACTAAATAATGACAGACATTTAAATTTCAGAGTTCATATCCTTCAGAAAATGCGTGCTTAACACAAAACCTGTTATTCTAGCAACTTTCAATTTATAAGAACATTATTTAAAATCCATCCTTAATTTTGTGCCTTTGTCCCCACCCCATTATTGTTGGCTTTGTCCTGATTTCCTGCACCATGAGGTTTCGAGGAATGATGGCAAGTTAAATAAGATTTAAAGTTTCACATTACGTTATCATGAGCAACAGAAATAAAATCATGATTAAGTGTCTCTGTCATCCAGTTGTAAGAAAGGAAAATGAAAAGTTATATAGTCACCATAACAACACATAAGGTCCATCTTCTGTAACCAACAGGACTGATAACACAAGCATTAGAACTGCTCAGTAAATCTTACCTTCCAAGGTTACCAGGCACACTTCCCCTTCTGGCCTTATCTTACCACTCCCTACTCTATGTCCTAGGTAGGAGACCTCTGCCATACCCATCTGACATTTGCTCGGCTTAATGGTCAACCCTGCCCTCTGTAGTCTGTTCAGTACCTCCAGGACATGCTGAAGGTGCTCTGGCCAGGAATGGCTGTAGATGGCAATATCAT
This sequence comes from Protopterus annectens, assembly GCF_019279795.1. NCBI lineage: Eukaryota > Metazoa > Chordata > Ceratodontiformes > Protopteridae > Protopterus > Protopterus annectens. The sequence goes on along the minus strand of NC_056744.1, from coordinate 1,084,445,237 downwards.
CAATGTAAGCAAGGGCAAACCCTCCTACCCCTGCCAGAATATGATCTACCAGCCTCTGGAAAGTTGCTGGGGCATTCTTCATCCCAAAGGGCATCTTTATGAACTCATACAAGCCAAAAGGAGTCACAAAGGCTGACTTATCTCTTACACTGGGAGTCAAGAGCACCTGCCAATAACCCTGGTAAGATCAATGGTTGTAAGATACTTAGCCCAACCCAGCTGCTCTAGGGCCTCATCTGTCCTAGGCATGGTGTAAGCATCCGACTCTGTGTGACTATTTCATTTCCTGTAGTCCACACACAACCTGGTGCTGCCATCCTTCTTTGGCACCAGCACCACCACTGGGGAGGCCCAGAGACTGTTGGACTCTTGGATCACCCCTAGTTCCAACATCTCCTGTACCGCCTCCCTCAGAGTCTGTTTGACTCTCTCAGGCACTCTATATTGGGCCTGCCTAATAGGCCATTGGGGTCCTGTGTCCACCTGGTGCTGCCCCAGGTGGATGCACCCTGGTTTCCCAGTGAACATGTCCCCAAACTTCTGCAACACTGCTCAGATTTCTCGAACCTGGGTAGGAGATAGCTGCTGGGACATTGCTACCCCTTCCACTAAGGTGTTAGCCAGAGCCTCACTGAGGAGATCAGTCCCCAGATCTCCCACTGATTCCTCCTGTAATCCACTGCAAATGCTCAGCACAAGGGCCTCCTTATCATGGTAAGGTTTCATCATGTTAACATGATACAATTTGTGCCCCTGCCATCTGCCTAACAGTTCCACCATGTAGTTAGCATCACTTACCTTTCTTACCACCTTGTAGGGTCCCTCCCAAGCTGCTTGCAGTTTGTTGTGTCTGACAGGAATGATAACCATTACATGTTGCCCCATAGTATACTCTCTAGCTAGAGCATTCCTGTCATACCACACCATTTTCTATTGTTGTGCTTCTGCCAGGTTCTCCTGGGCCAAGCCCATGAGTACCTTGAGCCTTGTCCTGAGGTTTAGGACATATTCCACAACAGACTCCTTGTGAGACTCACACTCACCTTCCCACTCATCTTGAATTAAATCTAGAGGTCCCCTCACCCTATGCCCATACAGCAACTCAAAGGGTGAAAAACCTGTGGATTTCTGGGGAATCTCTCTGTAAGCAAACAACAGATGGGGCAAATATTTGTCCCACTCCCTCTTAAACTGATCTGCAAATGCCCGTAGCATGGACTTGATTGTAGAGTTTAACCTCTCAACAAGACCATTAGTCTGGGGATGGTAGGGGTGGTCTTCATGTGCTTCAACCCACAGGACTTCCACAGACAAGCCAGCAGGTCTGACATGAAATTGGCACCTCTGTCCATCAGCATTTCTTTTGGGAAACCTACCCTGCTGAAAATCTCTAACAAAGCATGTGCCACCTTCTCTGCCTTGATGGAGGACAAAGCCACCACCTCACAGTATCGTGTAGCATAATCCACTACCACTAGGATATACTTTTTCCCTGTTGAACTTGGGGTACTCAGAGGACCCACAATATCCATAGCTACCCTCTGAAATGTCTCCTCAATCTCAGGCAAAGGCATCAAAGGAGCTCTCACCTTATCTCCTGCCTTGCCAAACATTTGGCACTGCTCACAGGTCCTGCAGTACCCTGTTACAATAGAAGTGCTGCATAATACACCTGTTTGTACGTTTTATGCCCATATGACCTGCAAAGGGAATATCATGGGCTATGGCTAGAAGCACCAGATGGTAGGCTCTAGGCACTACTAACTGCTGTACTCTCTCACCTTCTAGCCCTCCCTCAGGGGTCCACTCTCTGTATAGTAATGCTCTGTTCCAGTATACAGATTCCCCCTTTCCTTGAGAATCAGATGCCTCCCTAGCTACCTGCCTCAGGCCTTGCAATGTGGGGTCTGAGAGCTGAGCCTGTCTCAACTCTCTCCTTGTAACCCTTCTCAGTTCCCCTTCCACAGGAAGTCTGGCATCCTCTGACAGTGGTGCCTCACTGTCAGCCTGGGTACTACTACTCACCTCAACCTTTGCAGTCACTCTGTCCAGGAGACCATCAGTACACCCAAGCAGCTGTGGCTCACCTTCAGTCTCACTGCTAAAGGGTAGCTCCCTCCCTGAAGTACCCACCTCACCAGTCCTGGCTGCAAGTATGCAGTCTATCTGGGTCTCCCCCAGGCTACCAGACTTACCTGCTTGTCTCCAAGCTGGACTGCATGTAACTGCACAAGCACAGGGTACTGCACTATCAAACTCATTCCCTATCAGGACATCTGCAAGTATATCCTCAAACACACCTACTTGCTGGGTTTCTTTTCCACCCTCCCAGTCCAGGTGAACCCTAGCCAAAGGTATTTGGAATAGGATCCCTCCTAAAGTCCTGAATGGAGTAGACTGTCCAGGCAAGTATTGCTCCTCTGTAACCATTGCAGGCTTTACAATGGTTATATCAGAGGCTGTGTCTCTGTTGGCAATGGCCTCTTTGACATTCACTACAATAGGATATAACCTCTGGTGGTAGTTTGGTACCCTTGTTGTCCCAAGACAACCTACTACTGGCATTTTGTCTTTTCCACTTACTGGCTCCCTCACCGTTTGTTCCCCAACTTGCCTCCATGGAAACCTGTATGCCACATGGCCCTACTGGTTGCATTCAAAACATTTAACCGTAGCTCCTGGATGTGTACCTGGACTAGTGGTTTCCCCTGCTACTGGCAGATTTTGTTAGGGCAGTCTGTGCTGCCCACCATGGGTTCCTTTAGACCCATGAGCAGTACTGGGGGTCCCTTTCTGGTGCAGGACTGCCCTGCCTGCTAGGTATAGGTCTCCCTTCTTCCCCAACTCATCTGAAGTAGCACATTGTCTATCAGCTAACCAGATCCTCATGTCCTCAGGCAAAGTGCTAAGGGCTTGTTCCCTCACCAAAAGGTCTGCCAGCCCTTCAAAAGTGGTGACCTGACATCCACTCACCCACCTATGGAAATAAGTGGCAAGTTCAGCAACATATTCATAAACACTTTCATCTGCTTTGCGTCTATGCTTACAAACATTTCTCCTATACATTTCTGTTGTTAGCTTAGATTTTTAACAGCAGTATAATCAAAACATGCAATGTCAGACTTTTTTGACAAAACAATTACAGCTTTACCATGGAGTAAGGGGGTCAGGAACCATACCCAGAGCCTTTGGTCAAAACTATACTCTTTGCATACCCTCTCAAACATATGAATGAAACTATCAAAATGATCCCCCTCTTTAAACTGCGGAAGAAATTTACTGACCTGTTGTGCTTCTGGGGTCCAGTTACTCCCTTCCCCATTACCTCCATGACTCTGGCGATGAGTCAGCATTTTCCTCTCATGCTTCCTCTGCTGCTCCTTTTCCTCAGCTTCCAGGTGTAGCAGTTTCTCATTCTCCTCAGCCTGTAGACTCCTCAGTCTCTCAGCTTCTTCTATCTCCAAATGCCTGACCTCCAACTCAAGTCTCTTTAACTCCAGATGGATTTTTAAGTCCTCTGCAGAAAAGTTGAGCTGTCCATTCTCCAAGGGTATTATATCTCCACTGCCAGTCTGATTGTCTTCCTGGTTGCTGTTTTCTGATGCAGCTGTAACCAAGGCTGCAATCAGGTCTGCCTTAGTCAGATTTCCATGCACCAGTCCCCCAGCCTGGCACATCTCCACCAGCTGGCTCCTTGTCAGCTTTCTATACTCCTGTGCTGACATGCTGCCTGCTCACCCTGACTAACTAAGCTATCAAAAAAAATAAAACAATTGTGATCTGTACTCTTGAGTATTCACTGTGTGGCTGATTTAGAGTACAAAACACCTTCAGAGCTCACTGTACACAAGCTACAGGAATTCACTCTACCAACACCACTACAAGCCAATTAGTATTTGCCAACCAATTAATATGTGGTGTGGATATCCCACCACTGCCAAACAATTAATATGTGATGCCCAAGCCCTGGCCCAGCAATCAAGGAGCCTCACGCCTCACCACTAACACCAGTGAGGGGCATCTCATATAGGAGGAAAGGATAACAAATACACACTGTAAAGTGCAATTTCCCTTAAGAGCACACAGAGATCACAGTCAGTCTGGGGCTGGTCACTCCCTTGCTCTCCAGGTCTCCAATAAGACTCCCCACTGGCACAGCTATAGGGTCCAGATCTCATTCTAGTGGGCAAGCTAAAACCTCCAGCACCCTCTCTGTCCAACCAGTGCTTTGTGTCCCTGCCCAAGTAGCTGACACACACACACACACACACACACACACACACACACACACACACACACACACACTTTGAGAAGAGTTTATATAACTACACAGACACTCCTGGGGAAGGCTGGCACAGGTTCTCCAGCTGTGCCCCCTTTTCCCAAACTATATGGTAGTACCAGTGGCCACCACCCACTAATATTTATCAGCTACTCAAAGGCCCTTACAAGGGTGTCCAGTTATTACTGTGCAATATTATTATCCAACTGGTAGTATAGCCCAGGGCTAAAGCTATTAGAGTGGCTTTGTACAATTTTACCAAAGGCATGCAAGTACATTAAGAGCTTAAATTATCTCTACACAAAACAGCCACAGCTGAAAGGTTTAAAAATATTTAATAATAAATAATAAAAACAAAAGACAATACTTCTTACTACACATTGCTAGTCAAGAGGTCAGAGATCACAGAGAAATACTTAAAATAATTCAGTGGTACAGTTCTGTCATCACAGAAAACACAGTCTAATCTTTCTGGTTTCTAGCTATTTCTAAGAAAAAACACAATTCTAAGATAAATGTACATATAGAGGCAAAGGCAGTGTTGAGTTGGTTGGTCAAGACAAAAATGCTTAATGCTTTCTGGTTCTCTCTGTTTTTAAAATCACATTCCTGGTTCACATTACATCATTCTACACACTTCCCTGGGTTCCCAGGCTAACAAAAACTACATTTACATTCTTCACCTTTGGGCAGAAACCAGAGCAATAAAGGACATTTATGCATGCAAATTCTGACCATTAACTCTGGCCTTACAACAATAGGCAGGATGCTTCACTCTAGAATGACTGACTCTGAGTTTTAACATCAAAGGGTCACATCATGCTTTACTTGGTCAGTAGAGTGCACTGTTGTTACATTTTTTTTTCAGTTACACATGTAACACTATTTTTACCATTTAAGACACAAGCCTGTGGCTTACATTAATATTTACAGATGACAGAATTTTCTCCAAAATTCTATCTGGCTAGGCTGGCAGCCTTCATCTGTCTTCACAATATTAATCATAGATGTGTTTCTATCTGATAAGAAAATGTGCATCTTCTATAATAAACAGAATAGAGTTCCTGGATAATACTCCTGGTGGTAATCTTTGTGGGAGCATATCATGGCTGGCAGTGGCTCCAAAAGAAAACCCATCCTAAAATTAATGTACAGCTTGTAGTGACTCACAAGGAGTTGAGGGGGGGGAAGCAGGCTGCAGTTTCATAAATGTCATTATCAACATGATCATGGAAACATTTAACAACTATATTTCTAATAGAATGGGTTTTAGGAAATGCAGATAAGAACTTTCTCTAATTAATATGGCAAAATTAGTACAAGTTAATAATGAGGAATGGTTGAGATTAGAAGCCTTCTCATCATATCTGGACTTGGCAAATTAGACAAAACAGTTGGTCATCTCTGTATAAATGTTTGATTTTTTCCAGATAAAATAAAAAATGTCTCCAGCCATCCTTGCAATTCTCAGAATACAGAGCTAACAAAACTAGTAAGCTGATAAACTGGTCTGTCAAAATTAAATTCTATAATAACTTATTGTTTAAAGATGGGGTTGTTCTAAACACAGTACTTTATTTGTGAAAATTAAATATGAAAGTTTGAAAGACTGTGCTTGCAATTCCAAAATTATTTTAGTAGAAAAAATAGTACCTAAACACAGCTTTTACAACAGGAAATAAATGTCACAAGGAGTAAGTAGATCAAAAGTGGACGCTTAAGGTGAAAAGAACCCCATATAAATATTGTGCAGACCTTAAGAGGTGCAAAATAAGAAACATTTCCCAAATGAGAATTAGAAACAGCAGCCAAATAAATTTAGTCAAACAACAGGTGAGTCCAGAAGCAAGACTTTTTATGCATGCAAATTCTGGCCATCAAGAGAATCAAAGGAATATGGTCTGAAAAGCCTTACTCTGAAGCCCAGCTGAAAGATAACATATATTTATCAATAAACTCTGAAAAAAAAGTTTATTCTGTCACTGCATAGACAGCAAACAGCATATCAATCTGCTTTCATCGAAAACATAAAAGACTCCCCCATGAGGGGTTGCGTTCCCACACCTCCACTTCTCTAAATATATCTACTCCCAAATCACACAACAGTAGAGACAAGGGGAACTTCCATATTTCCACTATTTTGTGATCTTGTACAAATATGCTGTGTCATGTCAACTAACCAGTAGGTTGACTAAAATACTTCAATATAGTTGCAGTTGACCGACAGGAAACTGAACAAAGGGAGTGAAACCAATGTAAAATACAAGTGCATTTGTATAGGTAAGTTTTCTGAGTGGGGTGTCTGACAGGAGAAAATGACAATGATTGCAATTACTCTTTCAGAAAAGGCAAAATGGCTGGCTATTAATGGAAACAGAAGACATGCTGTTAACTTCACACAATTGAAGTCTGGGTTTAGTTTCCTAATGGGTAGGAAAAAAAATAGATTACAAGCAAAGTGGTTTCCACAATAGAAATAGATAAAGCAAAGGAAACAGATTTTCCAGAACTAGAATAAGATTATGAGAATAATACTGGTGAGAAGTCTGGCTTTTTAGATGACCTTCATCATTGGAGAAATGATGATAAATGCACAAGGAAAACAGAAGATCATTTGTGGACCACAAAGTCCTTGGCCTGAGGCCCATACTGGGCCAGGGACAGTGTAAAGAAACTGGGACACTTGTTGTTAATTGCAGAGGCAGAGGTCACACAATGGCTTGCCTAGAGGTGAAAAATTCTTCTGGACACTGAATGGCTCAGGGACCATTTACAAGGCATCAAGAGACTGTTGCAGACTCTGTTTGCTAAGAAAATGACCTGCTAGAAATGTGGTTGGTTATTAAGAAACAATGAGAAACTTGATGGCTGACTACAAGACTCTTACAAACTGTCAACAAACTGTGTAGAAGTATGTGCTTCCCTATTCTTGCTGATTTACCAGACAACAGCCATATAACTCTCTCACCCTACGCTCCTGACATAGCAGTTCTGACTGAAACCTGGCTAAAGCCCTACATAAGGGATAGTGAAATATTAACCCAAGGCTACAACAGCCACAGAATGGATAGACTAAACAAATGGGGTGGAGGCATAGCTATCACCTATAAAAATACTCTCAACCTTCAACTCCTTGAACCTAACACTCCAAAATTCAATAACACAGAACTGCTATTTACCAAACTTGTAATAAACTCCAAAAAGTCTATAATTATAATAGCTATCTACATCCCACCTGGAAACAATTCTGCCATAATTGAGGATTTCCTCCACTAGACATCCCTTACATTCTCACAAGAAACCATAGTTATGGGTAACTTTAACACAGACTGAATTATTTGCTCTGCTGATAACCCATCAGATTTCTTGCACCTTTATGGATTCTCCCAGCTTATGCAATCACCATCTAGAGTAGACAAAACAACTAATAGACATTCAGTACTAGACTGGATATTAACCAACAAACATTACATACCTACCACTAAGGTTGTCTCCCAGATAGCATCAGCGACCATCTACACACCTACCTGGTTAGACAATGCCAACACAACAGACATGCAACAAAAAACACTTCTCACCCCAAACATTTTTATCTAAACTATAAAATGCAACTGGTCCACTCTATTATCACTCCCACTGGAGCCCTATCATACTTCAATAACACATTTCTAGACATCTTAAATAGTTTAGTACCTCCTAGAACTATTAGAATCAAGACAAACTATGCTCCCTGGCTGACGAAATAAACTAAAGTATTACTCAGAACTAGAAACAAAGCCTGGGTTCAATACTAGTCCAACAAAACCCAAACCTGCCTCAATTTCTATCATAATCTAATACACAAAGCCAAGAAACAGGTCAAAAATGATAAAAAAAAATCCTACTACATTACAACCCAACAAAAATACCATAACAATCCCAAAAAATTCTGGGCGTCTATAAATCCAGCTGTTAACCCAGGTCAACCCAAAACTGCAACACATAACTGTACAAATTCATCAGACAATATAGACACACAATTTAATACCTACTTTACAGACTCTATACTAACCCTTACCCAAACCACTAACAATGCTCCTCTAACCATTCCCACAGTTCCTGACAATACTTCCCACATCTTTTCATTCAAAACTGTAAAAAACAGCACCATAAAAAAAAATACTCAATAAACTTAGGCCTACTCCTCTCACTGTTGACAATCTCCCTTCTGAATATCTCAAGCTAGCTGCTGACATAATCTCTTACCCACACTCTATCTTAATCATTCACTCCATAACAGAACAGTACATTCCCAAGATTTGGAAAATTTCCTATATCACCCCATTACATAAAGGCAGTACCTCTAATGATTTCTCCAATTACAGGCCTATTGCCATCTTATCTCCACTATCCAAAATTCTAGATAAATGTATCTATTCCCAACTCATGCCTCACTTAATTTTCAGTAACTTTCTAACGAATTCCCAACATGTCTTTAGACCTAACCACAGTACCACTACACCTCTCTTAAGCTTCACAAACTCTAATCAACCGTTTCAAAAACAATGGCCATCTAGTCTCCTCCATTTTCCTTAGCATGTCCAAAGCTTTCAGTACCATCTCCCATCAGATACTCTTCAATAAACTTTCATGCCTTAAACTAAGCCACTCTGCCCTTACTTGGTTCCACAATTACTTATCTGACCATCATAAGGCTATAAAATGGCAACACGATCTCTCTTCTCTACTTCCTGTCCCATTAGGCATCCCACAAGGATCTATTCTAGGTCCTTTCATATTATCCATCTTCACCAATAACTGTCACCCACCAGGCCACAACCATATAATACGCTAACAACTCCACACTCATATGTGCAGCCCTCCGCTCTTTCTAAACTCCAAGAAATAACCCAATAATCCTTTACAGAGGTAGACTCTTGGCTCCCTGTTGCTCAGTTAATCCTCGATCCCAGTAAAATTAATTTATGATTTTCTTGCACAACAAACCATCAGAACTCCTGTTCCCCTTCATAATATAGTCTTCTAATAGCACAAAATTGGAACCTGTTTCTCACACTAAGACTCTTGGTGTTACAACTGATAACAAGATCAGAGTTGACAAACACATTACCCTAACTGTAAAAAAGTTCACATTAAATTAGGCTCTGTCTACAGAGCCAAACTCTTCCTCACCGACTTCACAAGACAATCTATTGCCAGAACACACCTAATCTCTACTCTTTTTTATGCCTCACCCATTCTCACCAACCTGTACAAAACTGACCTGGCAAAACTAGATGCCTGCTGCAACAAACCTGCCAGATTTGCCACAAACTCTCCCCATAGATCCCACAGCTGTACTGCCCTAAATCAACTAAACTAGCTTGAGCTCCCCAGTTACCTCACACACACCCAACTCACTATAGCCCACACATAGTTTACAAACAGGTGTCCTGTACTCCACAATCTACTTCTACCCCAATTTAATATATATGGGTCTATATTACCAAATCGATCAAATAAGCAACCAAACCAGGTGAAGACATATTGTAAATTAATTTGTTATCCTTCTCAACTAAAACCAGGTGAATACATACAGTGAATCAATTTGATATCCTTCTCAACTATAGCGAGCATCATCTGCTCTCTCGGAACCTCATTCTACATCTCTCTGCTTTTACTCTGATAGTAAATCTATCACAGGAATCCTAAACTTAGGAATATCTTCTAAAATTTAATATTAGATTGTAGAGAACTAATGTATCCTATCTGTTAGTTAATATGTATGTGAAAGTCTCTTCTATGGAAATTGCATGTCAAAAGTCTGTCCTTAAAACTATGTTTTGTAAAAAATTGTTCTCTTGGAGCTTTTCTCCACAGGCCTCCACTGAAAATGGACTTGTAATCCAGTTGGACTCTCCCTGTCAACAAATGTAAAATAAATAAAATAAATACATTTTATATATATATATATATATATATATATATATATATATATACCCAGCCACTAGGGGCACAAGTCAGTGCATTTCTTTGTGCCGGTCTCAAGCCCGGATAAATGGGGAGGGTTGCTTCAGGAAGGGCATCCGGCGTAAAAATTCTGCCACATAACGTATGGTGAGAAAATTTCATATTTCCATACCGGATCGGTCAAGGCCCGGGTTAACAACGACCGCCACCAGTACTGTTAGCCAACAGGGTGCTGGCAGAAATTGGGCTACTGTTGGCCGAAGGAGAAGAGGAGGGCGAAGGCATGCCCGAAGGAAGGAAGAGAGGAGGAAGGTTAGAAGTGTAGCAGTGAGGGTAGGAACTTTGAATGTTGGCGGTATGACTGGTATAGGAAGAGAGCTAGCTGATATGATGGAGAGAAGGAAGGTTGATATATTGTGCGTGCAAGAGACCAGATGGAAGGGAAGTAAGGCCAGGTGTTTAGGAAAGGGTTCAAATTGTTCTATCATGGTGTGGATGGCAGGAGAAATGGGGTAGAGGTTATACTAAAGGAACAATATGCCAAGAGTGTTTTAGATGTGAAGAGAGTGTCTGACAGAGTGATGTTTATGAAGCTCGAAATTGATGGTGTAATGATGAATGTTGTTAGTGCATATGCTCCACAAGTTGGGTGTGCAATGGATGAGAAAGAGAAATTTTGGAGTGAGTTGGATGAAGTTGTGGTGAGTGTACCCAAGAGTGAGAGACTAGTGATTGGAGCGGACTTTAATGGGCATGTTGGTGAAGTGAACAGAGGGGATGAGGAAGTGATGGGTAGGTATGGTGTTAAGGAGAGGAATGCAGAAGGTCAGATGATTGTGGATTTTGTGAAAAGGATGGACATGGCTGTGGTGAATACATATTTTAAGAAGAGGGACGAGCATAGGGTGATGTACAAGAGTGGAGGAAGATGCACACAGGTGGATTATATCCTATGTAGGAGGACCAGTCTGAAGGAGATTGGAGACTGTAAAGTGGTGGCAGGGGAAAGTGTAGTTAAGCAGCATAGAATGGTGGTCTGTAGGATGACGTTGGTGATCAAGAAGAGGAGGTGGAGTGTGAAAGCAGTGCCAACAATTAAATGGTGGAAGTTAAAAAAGGGTGATTGTGAAGTGGAGTTTAGGGAAGAGTTAAGACAGGCACTGGGAGGAGGTGGAGAGTTACCGAATGGCTGCGTAACTACAGCAGAACTAGTAAGGGAGACTGCTAGAAAGGTGTTTGGTGTGACATCTGGACAGAGGAAGGAGGACAAGGAGACCTGGTGGTGGAATGAGGAAGTACAGGAGAGTATACAGAGGAAGAGGCTGGCGAAGAAGAAGTGGGATTGTCAAAGAGATGAAGAAAGTAGACATGAGTATAAGGAGATGAGGCGCATGGCAAAGACAGAGGTGGTGAAAGCTAAGGATAAGGCGTATGGAGAGTTGTATGAGAGATTGGACACTAAAGAGGGAGAAAAGGACCTGTACCGATTGGCTAGACAGAGGGACAGAGCTGGGAAAGATGTGCAGCAAGTAAGGGTGATAAAGGATAGTGAGAGAAAGGTACTCACAAGAGAGGAGAGTGTGTTGAGTAGATAGAAATAGTATTTTGAGAGGCTGATGAATGAAGAGAATGAGAGAGAGAGAAGGTTGGATGATGTGGGGATAGTGAATCAGGAAGTGAAACAGATTAGCAAGGAGGAAGTAAGGACAGCTATGAAGAGGATGAAGAATGGAAAGGCTGTTGGCCCAGATGACATCCCAATGGAAGCATGGAGGTGCTTATGAGAAATGGCAGTGGAATTTTTAACTAGATTGTTTAATGAAATTTTGGAAAGTCAGAGGATGCCTGAGGAGTGGAGAAAAAGTGTTTTGGTACCTATCTTTAAGAATAAGAGTGATGTGCAGAGCTGCAGTAACTACAGAGGGATAAAATTGATCAGTCACAGCTTGAAGTTATGGGAGAGAGTAGTAGAAGCTAGGTTAAGAAGGGAGGTGATGACTAGTGATCAGCAGTATGGTTTCATGCCAGGAAAGAGCACTACAGATGCAATGTTTGTTCTGAGAGTGTTATTGGAGAAATACAGAGAAGGTCAGAAGGAGTTGCATTGTGTCTTTGTAGACTTGGAGAAAGCATATGACAGGGTCCCTAGAGAAGAGTTGTGGTATTGTATGAGGAAGTCGGGAGTGGCAGAGAAGTATGTAAGAGTGGTACAGGATATGTACGAGGGTAGTGTGATAGTGGTGAGGACTGCAGTGGGAGTGACAGATCCGTTTAAGGTGGAGGTGGGATTACATCAAGGATCAGCTCTGAGTCCTTTCTTATGTGCAGTGGTGATGGACAGGTTGACAGATGAGATCAGACAAGAGGCCCCGTGGACTATGATGTTTGCAGATGACATTGTGATCTGTAGTGAGAGTAGGAATCAGGTTGAGGAGACTCTGGAGAGGTGGAGATATGCTCTAGAGAGCAGAGGAATGAAGGTCAGCAGGGCTAAGACAGAATATATGTGTGTAAATGAGAGGGAGTGTAGAGGAATGGTGAGGATGCAGGGAGTAGAGTTGGTAAAGGTGGACGAGTTTAAGTACTTGGGATCAACAGTTCAGAGTAATGGTGAATGTGGAAGAGAGGTGAAGAAGAGAGTACAGGCAGGGTGGAATGGGTGGAGAAGAGTGTCAGGAGTGATTTGTGACAGACGGGTACCAGTAAGCGTGAAAGGGAAGGTCTACAAGACAGTAGTGAGACCAGCTATGTTATATGGGTTGGAGACAGTGGCACTGACAAAAAGGCAGGAGTCAGAGCTGGATGTGGCAGAGTTAAAGATGTTAAGATTTGCATTCGGTGTGACTAGGATGGATAGGATTAGGAATCAGTATATTAGAGGGTCAGCTCATGTTGGACAGTTTGGAGACAAAGCAAGAGAGACGAGATTGCGTTGGTTTGGAGATGTGCTGAGGAGGGATGATTGGTATATTGGGAAAAAGATGCTAAGGATGGAGCTTTCAGGTAAGAGGAAAAGAGGAAGGCCTAAGATAAGGTTTATGGACTTGGTGAGAGAGGACATGCAGGTGGTTGGTGTGACAGAGCAAGATGCAGAGGATAGGAAGAAATGGAAAGAGATGATTTGCTGTGGCAACCCCTAATGGGAAAAGCCGAAAGATGATATATATATATATATCTATATATATATCTATATATATATATATATATATATATATATATATATATATATATATTATTGCTATTATTATTATTATTATTATTAATTTTTTTATTTATTTATTTATTTTACATTTGTTTACCGGGAAAGTCTGACTGGACAAGCTGTCCTTTTCATCAGAGGCCCGGGGAGTAAAGCTCCACAAAAACATGACAGAAATGTTTACAATGATGGCACAAAATTTTGGTATACAGGAAAGACAGATTTTTAGATTAGCTATCGAGGTAAAAACCACATATAAGATTTTATATAACTTCAATGTTGTGTTTTATGTAACAACAGTAGAGTATCATGTAACAACAGTCAGAGAGATAAGTATTTAGAATAGATCTAGAAGTTAAACTCACATACAATACTTTTATAGTTTCAGTAATGTTTCTTTGGAGGGCGGCAGCAGTGGTACACCAGTTAGCATTATTGCCTCATAGCAAGAGGTTCTCCAGTTCGATCCTCGTCTGGGGTGCCATCTGTGTGGAGTCTGCATGTCCTCCCTGTGGTCACATGGGTTTATTCCGGGTGCTCCAGTTTCCTCCCACATCCCAAAGACATGCTGTAGGTGGATTGGACACTCTTAATTGGCCCTAGACGTGAGTCCATGCATGTGTGTGCCTCCTGTGGAAGGTTGGGTGCCAGGCTGGCAACTCAGCACTGTAAAACTCCCTTGCCAATCACGACCAGACAGATGATTCACTGTGGCAACCCCTGACTGGGAAAAAGCAGAAAGAAGAAGAAGTAATGTTCCTTTGGAGACAACAGTCTTTTTCACTATACATACAGTGTGGAATGTAACAGCAAACATAGACCCAGTTTACAAGAAATACAATTGAGATATCAGTCCAGGGGAACTAGCAGTTTATGGTAATCTTTTACCAGATCAAGGTTGATAAGCTGAAAGATTATGTGTTCTTAGCAGGTGTTGCTACAAGGTCATAACCTACTTATGGCTATATGTCCTTTGCATGACTCTTTGAAATGTTGTTATTATATAATCTCGAAATTCTGAAATGTTGAATTTCAGTATTTTGAGACTGAATAGTCGAAAGTGCAGTTTCACAAAACTGCACTATCTTGAATGCGGAAATGTCGAATCCACTGCCATGGTGTTACGTTCGTGACATGCGGTACGGTTTGTGGATTTAGCTGTGGATTCAGGTAAGTGGTATTTACATAAGAGTATTGGGTAGGGATTTTAGTGTGTGTGTAGTGGTGGTTTTTGTGTGTTTGTGTGTTTATTGCTACCTCAGATTTAGTATATATAAATAGGGGAGGTGTGAGGGGTGCAGGCGGACTTGTCCCCCTGCTTACAGGTAGGGTAGGTGTGTTTGTTATATTGTGTTTGTGTGTGCTATTTTGTTTGTTGTAGTGTAGTTAGGTAGGTGTATGTCTGTTTGTGTGGTGGTGTGTGTGTGTGTGTGTGTGTGTGTGTGTGTGTGTGTGTGTGTGTGTGTGTGTGTGTTTAGGTGCATGTACTTGTGTGTGTGTGTGTGTGTGTGTGTGTGTGTGTGTGTGTGTGTGTGTGTGTGTATATATATATGGTCGCAATTGTGGTTTTCGGGTATGTGGAATTTCGACTATTCAGTCTCGAAATACTGAAATTCGACATTTCAGTATTTCGAGATTGTCTAGTGAATCCATATATATATATATATATATATATATATATATATATATATATATATATATATATATATAGATATAGATATGTATATATCTTTCTCATACATATACATTTGTATTGATACACAAACACATAAACATGCCATATTTTTTAAGCAGATATATTTCTGTTTGTAGTTATGTTTATGCTTACTGATATTTTTGGATTACATATAAATACATATTTGTACTTACACATACATATCTTCTTGAATTTACCTGCAATTATGCAAAATTTCTATACTATGTGTTTTAAACCTATTTTTGATAAGATTAAAAAAAATAAATAAAAATGCTTACTATAGAAATCTGACCTTCTTAACATCACCTGGTCTACCCTTTTAGCCATCTGTTGAACAGACCTATACTTCTGTAGGTCATCATACCAGTAACTGCACTTAAGGCCAGAATAGGTTATCCCTATGAGGGATAACAGGTGCTCACCCAGCTCTTAATAGATATCGTTTTTTTTTCCAGTCTGACCCACATACACAAGACTCAGTTTACTCCAGGTATGACCTCGTAAGTAGGTAGAGTATAATGTTGGTCTTTTATCAGAACTGCTCGGAAAATGGCCTAGTGCCTTTCGCAAGTGCTGCCATCTCTCAAAGAGCCAGTACAAAAATAAAGAATATAAGTGCGGGGCTGTGGCTCACACTTTAGGAACCACACCCTCTGGGGTGTGAGCTCACCTTAACCAAACCCAGTTAACAAGGCGGGGCATCAGGCATGGCACTGCTATTACAGGCAAGTTTGACTTTTATCACTTTGTTACATGCACTTTTTTGAAGGAAAACAGTCACATTTAATTTCCATGGTGAATAAAATTCAGTTATGTAATTCTATTTTAAAGTTGCTTATGTCTGTTCCGGGTTCTGTGCTTTACTGTTGTTTGTCTTTATTTGAACACTAAATCTGAATGCTGTGCATTAATCATATAGATTATAATCTAAACGAGAAGTACATGAAATTTTATAAGATTCACAATGATATCCCATGGAAATGAAAAGCTTGGGCTGGGGTGCCCTACTATTTAACAACCAAGGTTTGATTCCCCCAACCTCCATTGCCTAACTGCGTGACTCTGAGCAAGTCACTTAACCAGACACCACTCCTGGGCTGAGTCTGAAAAAGGTCCATGGAGATCAGTGCTCTATCTTGGAAAACAAATATAAATAAAGAAAGAAAGAAGTGAGCCAATCACTGATGATGTAGTAAAAAGCCTGTCAACTAGGGTGGAGGAAGAGGAGGAAGACCTTTGCTGCCTGAAGTCTCTGCCAGCTACTACTACTGACATGTAGTTAGTGAACATTGTAAGGGCAAAGGTGATACCAAATGGTAGAATCCTGAAGTAGCAATGACTGGGTATGACTCAGAAGTGCAGCTACTTCCTTGACCCCTTGGAAATTTTGATGTGAAAGTAGGCATCTCTTGAGTTTTTAGATGGGGGGAGGGTGATACAAGTATTCAGGCCGCTGATATGTGTCTGAGGTTGTTTGGCCTCTTTTTCATTCAAAAGAGTATGGAATAATATCCTAAGTGTTTCTGGTCTTGTGAGATCTCTAGTGTGGCTCTTGGTTTTCTAGAGTCTTAAAACCCCATTTCTTTATTTTTTTTCTGTTGGAATGGGATGTCTGTCAAGGGTAATAAAAGGGCTAGAAAGGGGCAACAAGAGGGAAAGAGTACCCTTTGAAAACGATTTTCCTGACCCACTTGTCCTTAAGTATATTCTTACAAGCCCTCGCTTGAAGGAAAAATTACCCCTATTTGTATACAGAAAGGGACAGTTGAGAAAGATCTGTAGACTGCTGCTGTCTACCTGTGAGATGACTGTAGCCTAATAGCAGCACTGAAAATCTTGCAGTATGGTTCCATGATCCTTCTAGAAATTAGCTTGAGAATTGCCTCTTCCCAACTGTTTATGCTGTTATTTTCAGGTGCCTTGCAGAAACCACATGCAGTACCACCTCCCTTGCCTTTGGATAAAAGAATATTGGGGGAGTAACATTTAACACCCACATTAGTAAGGGTCTTTCTGTATTTCTTCATACTTTCTAGTTGCTGCTGAACCTCATTTCCAAACAGAGGACCTGTGAATGGGGAATCAAGAAGAGTCAACTAAAATCAGTTAGGCACAGCTAGGAGTACCATACCAAGCCAGTGCTGGATTCTGCTACCTGAGCATCTTCCTCTGCAACACTTTAAAGAATGCAAATCATGAGGTTACTCATATTAGAAGAGATTTGGTCTGAATTTTTCACTTCTTTTCCATTGGTCTGTCCAGCAACCTCTCCAAAACTTGTGAATTCCTCTGGCCAAATCCTTCTAGATATACACATACACATGAGGTAGTTAAGGATCTGCAGTGACAATGTGGCAGATATGAACACAGCCCCCAAACCTGTTCATCACCTTGGGGTCCTTGTCAGGAGGATGGAGAGCTGGGCTCAGAGTGGTTGGGCCCTTATTAGGATTACTGAAGACACAATAATATCTGATTTGGAAGTCTGCCCATACTAAGCACTGTGAGGGCAGAACATATGGTCCACTGGAGCCACCATGTCTGGGTTCTCCTAAGTAACAATGGCAGCATCCTTCAAGGCATCCATCAAGGCAAGTATCACTTTAACCAAAGAGCTAGCTGGACTTCTGTGCAGGAGAACTATGAGATGAACCTACAGACCTTCTGCAGTCTTCTTTAGGAGAGGGAATGGAATCTGATGGACAATCTCCCTTCTATTGCAACAACCGAATGTATTTTTAAACTCAAGGGTCTTTACATGGGGAAGGGAGAGAGTTAGTCCTCAACACCTCATGCAGGTCCTCTACTGGTGAGTATAAAGGTGATCCAATATGTATTGATTTGCATAAGCTTTTTCTGATCTCTGAGAAGGGGAATAGACCTGAATGAGTAAAGGACCCTTTTAAAAGAGAATGTAAATGTGGGCAGACTGTAGAGGACCTACAAAATCCTGATACTGCCACTGAGAAAGCTGTTGCTCTGGAAGGTTCCTTGTAGGTTTGAGTAGCCCTTGTGTCGGATTAACAGGCACAGATATAGCTGCCAGCATTGATAACACTGAAATCAGAAAAGAGAGCACTGAGGACTTCATGTACTTTGAAGTCCACAGCCAAACATCAGATGCCCCAGCATCAGCATCAACCCTGCCATAACTGACATCCACTGCCAGAGAGCTATTGACAGTAAAATGGGTACTTGTAACTTTACAAGTATCAGCAAAATTAGTTTAAAAAAAAAAGTGCCTGAGCCACATGAAATGATGCCAGTATCACTGTTTTTGTTTGGGAATGGAATGGAAGTTGCAATCCTGGTGGATGGTGCTAGCTGAAAAAAAGTCCAGATACCACATTGGGCTTATGAGTGCCAGAGATAATGGCATTGTGAAAAATGTACTTTGATGCAGAAATAAATTTCTTTTATGCTCCAGATCAGACAGGCAGGAGAGGAAGCCCCAGGCCTACAACAATAAACTTAAAGAATGGCTTTGGCAGTGTCTTATAAGTGACAGGGAGAACAGGCCAATGCAGAGACCTTGGTGTGACTGGCCTGGAGTCAACTGTTTGACTTTCAACTACTGACATAATAAAGTAGTGAGTCAGCTACTAATCTAGAAGGAATCTTAAATGATACAAGTTTTGGGGTAGAAGAACCCAACATAATACTGGGTATAGGATGAAAGGAAGAAGAACCCATTTTTGAGACATCATATTTTAACTTCTTAATTGTAGTGGAGAAAGCACAGTTGTGTACACTTACCATAAATGTAGATGTTCACGTGTATTCATGGTTGCAGTCATTACATTTGGGTAATCTGCTGGCAGGTTGCCCTCAGTCGGCCTGAATTCCAAAGTGTTGGGTCCTGCGTCAGTTGCTGTCTCCTCTTCCATGATGTCAGGTCGTCAGGGGTATAAAACATGCAGCCGATGCCATTTTCTTTAGTTTTTCTTACCCCAGATGTCAGGTGCCCCCAAAAAGGTAGCAAATATATATATATATATATATATATATATATATATATATATATATATATATATATGCATCAATATAAACTTTACCTTCATCTACAAGCAAATACACCACATAGGTTGTAGAAGATAGAGAAGGAAAGATAAACTCCAGAATGCCAGGGGGATGGCAGGAGGGTAACCTGGACTGCAACAGTGAATACACTTGAACATCTACATTTATGGTAAGTGTACACAACGGTACTATGTTCGTCGTGTTTCACTGTTGCAGTCATTACATTTGGGTAGAATCCCAAAGCTATGGTTGGGAGGCTGGAGCTAAACAGCATTAGGTACAGCTATAAGGCCCTGCAGAACTGCAGTGGCAAAGCCCACCCTGGCCTTAGAGTAGAGAGGCAAATTATATTGCTTTGTAAAGGTGTGAACAGAACTCCAAGTAGCAACCTCTAGAATGTCTTTGGTTGGTACTCCTCTGAGAAAGGCTGCTGAAGTAGCTGCAGCTCTGGTGGAATGAGACCTAATGCTCATGGGCACAGGTTTACCATGGTGTAAGTAGCAGAAATGGATGCAGTGGCTTATCCACTTTGAAATTGTCTGCTTTGAAATAGCCTTTCCTTCTGATCCTGCAGCATATGTCACTAGTAATTGCTCAGTTTTTCTTAGAGCTTTAGTCCTGCTCAAGTAGAATCTTAGCTGTCTGTGTACGTCCAAGGAATGCAGAATTCTCTCCCCCTTGTTCTGCAGATTTGGATAAAAGTTTGGCAGATGAATTGTTTGGTTAAAAGCCACACTGGAAACCACCATAGGCATAAATGTAGAATTTGTCCTCAGAGACACCCTGTCTGGGTAAAATATGATAAAAGGCTCTACAGCCATGAGGGCCTGTAGCTCTGAAACTCTTCTTGCTGAAGTAATTGCTAGTAGCAGAGCAGTTTTCCATGATAAGAACTTTATATCAGTGGTAGCAGCTGGTTCAAAATGGAGGCGGGGTGAGCTTTTCCAACACATAATTGAGGTCCCATGCAGGTAATGGTGATCTTCTAGGAGGCCTTACATTTTTGGCTCCTCTAAGATTCTGCTTTAGTAAAGGATGAGAAAAGACTGGTGGATCTGTATTGTAATGAGCCGAAATGGCAGAGGCATGGATTTTAATTGATGAGAAAGATAGGCCTTTGTCAAGCTTCTCAGTTAAGTAGTGTAATATCTGAGGTATATTTGGTTCTGCTGTATCAGTTCCTTGTGCTTGATTCCAAGCACAGAATCTCTTCCATTTATCAGCATAAGATTTTCTAGTACTAGGCCTTCTGACTTCCAAAATGACATCCATCACAGCTTTACTGAGAGGTGTTGTTTATATAACTACATGATCAGCCATGCTGCCAGGTTCAGTGTCTGGAGTTGATTGTGCAGGATCTGATTGTTTTACTGAGACAGTAGTTGAGGTCTTTGAGGTAAGGTCCAAGCTGGGTATTGAGACAAGTTCCTTAGGATTGGGTACCAGTATTGGCAGGGCCAGTCTGGGGCAATTAGTATCATCTTTGGTTTCTCTTGTCTGACTTTTAGAAGGACCTTGGGAAGAAGAGGGAGAGGAGGAAAGGCATAAACTGATAGGTTTTTCCAACTGAAGGATAGGGCGTCCACTTTCCATGATGGTCTGTGATAAGTCCTTGTGCAGAATCTTTTCAATTGATAATTTTGAGGAGAGGCAAATAGATCTATGTCTGGGCTCCCCCATTTCTCTGTTATCATGCTGAAGACTTGTGGATTTAGTTTTCACTCGTGAAGATCCATAAGGTTTCTGCTTAAATCGTCTGCCAGAGTATTTTGCTTTCCTGGCAGGAATTGAGCTTGAAGATGTATTTGGTAGGTCAAAGCTGTGTTCCACAGTGCCATGGCTAATCTGCAAAGGGGGCATGAGTGTGTGCCCCCTTGCTTGTTTATATACCACATGACTGCGGTGTTGTCCATCTTTATCAGTAGTTGTCCTGGATGAAGTAAGTCCTTGAAGGCTGTTAGGGCATTTTGAACAGCTAGCATCTCTTTCCGGTTGATATGTAGATGCATTTGTTTTGGGGTCCATATGCCCTGAATGCATCGTCCTGCCATGTGGGCCCTCCAAGCATAATCTGATGCGTCTGTTGTTAAGGTTTGGCTGGCAGGGGGCAGAGTGAAGGCCCATCCCATGTTTTGGTGACATGCCTTTGCCCACCACAGAAACTCCTGTTGTAAGCAGGGAATGAGAGGAATCATTGTTTCCAGACTGTGAGAATGTTGACTCCATAAACTATTTAGGTACCACTGAAGTTTCCTCATATGCAGTCTTGCATATGGGATCAATAGGATGCAGGATGCCATGAAGCCCAAAGTCTGCAGAATTTGTCTTGCAGATAACTGGGTTTTTGTTGCCATCAGTTTGAAGTAAGTAGTCAGTTGCTTTTGCTTCTCTGGCATGAGGTAAGCCATCTAGGCAGTTGTATTCAAGCTTGCACCCAGGAATGTTATCTTTTGAGAGGGTACCAGTTGTGATTTCTTTTCGTTTATTGCGTACCCTAGGCATGTTAGAAGCCTTTTCACAAACGCCAGGTGTTGAAGAAGAATGTCCTTGTTCTCTGCTTGAATGAGACAGTCATCCAAATAAGGATATATTTGTATACTTCTTTGTCTGCAAAATGCAATTACTGGTGCCAGGCACTTTGTAAAGACCCTGGGCACAGTAGATAAGCCAAAGGGCAGTGCAGAGAATTGATAATGCATTAAGCCAGCCTTGAGTCTGAGGTATCTTCTGCACGATTGTCTTATTGGGACATGCAGGTATGCCTCTTTTAGGACTAATGTCACCAGCCAAGCATTCTTGCCCAACATGGGTAGAAGCTGCTGCAAAGTCAGCATTTTGAATTTTGGAATGTCCAGGTATGTGTTCAAAATCGATAAATCCAGTATTGGCTGCCAGGCCTTGTTCTTTCTGGGTACCAAGAACAGTCTTGAGTAAAAACCTTGTCCTTTTTCCTGTTCTGGTACTGACTGAATGGCCCCTATATCCATGAGGGTCGTAACCTGTTTCTGTGCCTCTGCCCATTGATTTTTTGGCAGATCTGGCCAACCGTTTGCCATTGGCAGGGTGTGGAAATGGAATCTGTATCCCTGTGATACTATGTTTAGTACCTACTTGTCCTGGGTTATTAACTGCCAATTTTGAGCAAAAAGTGCTAATTTTCCCCCTAAGGGTGCTGCCAACACATAAGTGCTTGGTGTAGGCAGAGGGAAGTCATTGGGACTGTTTTCTGTAGGTTTGCGCTTTATCTCCTCCAGATTTGGAGGAAGAGGCTGCCCATTGCTTTGACCTGTATGAATCTTGCACCTGGTATCTGGAACCCTTAGGGCATCTGGATTTGCCCCTTTGAGCTCTGTCTGATACAGGAAAGGACCAATTTTTTGTAGGCCAGTGTCTACTGAATCTTGGTGGCTGCACTTGTAAGAAGTCTTTAACAGTTTGCATTGACTTAGCTTTGTCTTCCATTTTCTTTAAAACCTGTTCTGCCTTAATACCAAACAGAGTATCATGCTGTAAAGGTGCATCTAGCAATTTAGCTTTAACATGCATCAGGCAAATTTTGCTTATTTAACCAGGCATGCCTCCTAATCACAGATCCAGTAACTGTGGCCTTGCAGGAGGCCTCTAAGGAGTCAAAAACACATTGCAAAGTATGCTTTCCAACCTGTTCAGCTACATGCAATAATTCCTGCAAATCTTTATTTTCTGCACATTCAGAAATCAACATCATTTTCTGTTTCAGCAATCCCATAACATGCTGTTGATACTTAAGCATATTAAATTGACAGTTTAAGGCCCTGATTGCCAAGGTTGCAGATGTATAAACCTTTTTTCCCCATCTGTCCAGTGCCCTTGAATCTCTGTCAGAGGGGTAGGATTTTTTGCTGTTGAGGCCTTAACTCCCTTTGGACCCTGTGAAATAGTTTCAGGATCAGCAGCAGGGTTTCTAAATAAAAATTTATGTGAGCCAGGGACCCTGTAATAACTGTCAGGCTTACTGGGTGCTGGAGGTAAGGAGTCAGGGGTCAAGCTTGACTCCGAAAACACATCATCCACAATGTCTAAAACAGAGGGAATGGCTAAAGGGCTGTGCTGAGGGAGAAGAAGGAAATCCCTGAGCCTCTTTTTTGATTCTGAGAAATCTTGACTGTCCCAGTGAAAATGCTCCCTCAAAGTATGCAAGGTTTCTCCAAATGAATAATCCTCAGGAGGAGATGCAGATGGTATAGACTTCTGCATCAGAATCCTCATAGGGAGGTATAGATAATTCCTGATCAGAAGAGGAATCAGAAGAAATAGAAACCTGATCTGAAGATTTATAATCAGTGTCTTGCCTAGGCCTCTTATCTGGAGGGGGATGGGTAACCCTGATCAAGGTAATAAGCCATTTTGATCATCTGTTTTTTAGGCATAGAGGCCTGTGTACGTGGCTCATGGGTCAGTTTTTTAGTTTTAGAAGTTGCTTTTGTCTTTGGTTTTGCAGCTGTCATCAGTTTAATATACAAATGTTGAGGTCTGAATACACCCTCAGAAGCCGGTGCCTGCTCAGTGGTTCCGGACCCATCTGAGGGAGATACATCCGTCGGTCCAATACCTTGAGTATCTTGCAGGATGCCGGACTCAACATGGGTGTCGGTAGAAGCCTGCGACTCGAAAATAGCGGGTATCAAGGGGTGCGAAAGCACCTCACTGAGTACCGGCAAACCGGCGACTGGCTTAGGAGAAGCTTCGTCATCAGTTTTGGATTTTGACTGCCTTTCTCTGTCCTTTTCTTTGCGTTTTTTATGTACTCCGGTAGTCGGATTGCTATCCAACGACATTTCTGGGTAGTTAAATCTGTTTCCAAAATACTTTGAGGCAAAAATATACGGACGCTTATTAGTGCGTTGGTTAAATCTAGCACAAAACCGCCAGCCAGGCATGTTGTAATCAGGTCCTAGGCAAGGAATACGGTATAAATGGAAATCCTTATGAGGTATTTGTTTCCCACAAGTAATACAATTATTAACATTTTCTGACATCGGTATGGAGCAAGAAAAAAGTTTCCCCAAAGGGGTACTTAGCTTTAGTGAAGACTTCGGTTCTGAAACTCAAACTCGAATATTTCAGTAGTCAGCCGACCGGCACTTGTGAAATGCTTCTGCTTCAGGCACCGCGCGGCAAGAAAGACTAAAGAAAATGGCGTTGGCTGCATGTTTTATACCCCTGACGACCTGACGTCATGGAAAAGGAGACAGCAACTGACACAGGACCCAAGACTTTGGAATTCAGGCCGACTGAGGGCAACCTGCCAGCAGATTGCCCAAATGTAATGACTGCAACAGTGAAACACGAAGAACATCATGAGGATTTTTATCCTAAAAAAGAGTATTTTTGTTATTTTTTAATGTTTTTTGGGAAGAGTCAGTCTGTTGCCCTGAACAGTATCAAACTGAGAATCAGGAAAAGCCCATGAAATTAGGTATGCTGTGTGTCTGTGATGATGTCTTTGTCATGTACCTCGACTAAACTCAATAAAAACATAGCACCTTAAGTTGTGATAAGCCTCACCTAAAGTGTTCATTAGCAGTGTTATGTCTGGAGCCATAATAAACAGCACACTAAGAAGATAAGGTGTAAACCCAAAAAGGTAAGGTGTAAACCCCAAAAGGTCAGTAGTGCTAACGGAATTCTCTGGAACTTCTGTGTGCCAAATGACATGTTAATCACGGCACAAAAAAAATCAAGAAGGGGGAGGCGCAAAAATAATATTGTACTTAAAAATAAAATAAAAATAAAGTAAAAAAAGATGCACTTTAATGAGTGTTTTCCTCAAATGTAATAAATGCTTCTTCAGATAAATGTCTACTAGTCAGGTGATAAACAATGCTTTGATAATTTAAACTAGATGCTATGTGTTACAAAACCTCTTGTAAAAATTATACAGTGATTGAAACATTCTTTAAAGGGAACACACTTCCATGTATAATTCTTCCTTTCCTTTGCTGCCCTCTAGTGGTTTGATATCATATAAAATTAGTATAGAAAAAACTGAAATCAATAAACTATGCAGGATCTACTTCACCTAAAACTCATTTGACTGACTTTCATTTCACCGAGACCAAATCACCTAAAGTTCAAATTACCGACAACTCATTGGACTGACTCTCATTTCACTTACTTTTAAACTATAGACATGATGTGGGTTTCCTTGCAACTGTGACTTGCTTGTGATAAAATAATTACTGTAACTTTCAGTGATGACTGTCAAAATACTGATAGTCATGTAGAACGTAATGTTGTAGTGTTTCTAAATGTGAGTATGTCTCTGTACATTTTTATAGGAAGTATCTAAAGTAATATGGGGGATGTTTTGTGTGTTCCCAGCAGTAGTGGCAGGATGTAGAGTACTGTAAGGCAAGTAAAAGGTATAAGCCCTTTTCTCCACTGTATTGCGATCCTGGAGTTAGTATATATAGTTGGGGGGCACAGCCCCCTACATTAGGAGGTATGGGGGAGTAGCCCCCTACATAGTTTGGTTTTATATTGTCCGGATTCTGTTGAGAGGGTAAGTAAGTAGTTTTTAAGTTCTGGAAATAGTTAGTTATTGGTGTTGTAAGTGTGTATCTCTGTGGTGTAAAATCTAGTATGTTGAAATTCAGCATTGTAAGCTGTTGGTGAAATGAGAGTCGGTCAAATGAGTTGTCGGTAATTTGAACTTTAGGTGATTTAGTCTCGGTCAAATGAAAGTCAGTCAAACGAGTTTTAGGTGAAGTGAAGCAGATCCACTATGCAATTCATAAATATCAATATAAATATATTTATAGTAAAAAAGTAATTATTCAGACAATAAAGCACCAAATCATTTCAAAGGTTTTCATTTTAAAATAACAGTTTAAGTAACATGTTCAAAAAGTGCAGGTAACTTAACAGCATGTAGTCTGAGCCATCACTGAAATTCATTTTGTTTCTAAAGTGTTATTAAAGTTACTCACTGCTTCTACTGTACATTATAACCTAGTCAACAACATTAAACACAACTTTTTAAAATTGTGACAGGTGTTGCTATATTGCTATAATGCATTGTATCTCTTTTTATTTTTAGTAGTTTATACATGCTTTTATATCATAGCAGAAAGATTTCTACTAGCGTCTCCCACATAAAATGCGGGACAGCTAGCGCATGCTGTTACATACACCACTGCTATTGAAGTAAAACAAAATGACCAGGAGCCTCTATAAATGTTTCTATATGAGTGAAAATATGCACTAGGGCTGATGCCTATGAATCTACACATACTATAATTGCTACAGGCATGTCCACCTTTTTTCTTATTCATAACATATCCTTTGTGTCGTTTGGTGTCTAGAAGACATATACGTTTCGTACCTTTATTATTATTATTATTACTATTATTAAATATGGGGTTTGTTACCTAATATGTATGATATTTCTGGATTGATAAAATAATTTTTCTAGTCTTTACTTAAAATATTTTTGATTTCAATGCTATCCACAGATGAAACACTAGCAAAAGCATGTCTGTATTTGTTGCTATTGTCCTTTTGTTTCATAAGCTCACTATTTACCAAATTAGGTTTAAAACACATATTTCCCTACAAGATAAAACTTTTCTATCATTGTCCCTAACAATGCTTTTCCTATAACTCCTGTCAAGAAATTAATCAGTAATTAAATTCTACTTCTTTAATGAACATGTTGGTGTCACATGTAAAGCCTGAGATTCAAATCAATTGATTCTTAATAACATTATGCTTCAAATACTTAGAATGAAAGCTGGTAGCAACAAACAAGTAAAGATTAACATAAGTGGGTTTTCTAAAAATCTTAGAAACAAGACTGTTATGCAGTGGATTCAATGGTATTTCCACATCCAAATACTGAACTAATAGTCAAATACCCTCCCCCACCAGCAAAAGTTAGTGTCATTAGATTACTTTCCTTTAGTGAGTTCTACTCTTAACCCAAGTACTTGGATTAATATTCCACTACTGACATTGCAGTGCAGCATGGGAGGGCTGAAATCCTGAGTGTGCCATCCTTCAGTTGAGACATTAAACTCAGATTCCTCATCTACCTGAGCTGGTGGTAAATCAGATGGCTGTAAAAGATTCCACGCCATTTGACATAAAAAAAAAAAATAGAAGGTAAAGTTACCCATTGCCCTGGCCAAATTTCCCCTACTCAGTATGACTGCAACTTCAGGTCTCCCTGAAAAGAGGACATTCATCTAGTGGGACTAACCTGGTCAAAAAAACACAGCTAAATAAATAAATAAAAATCCAATACTAAAATTTAACTAAGTTTTAAATCTCAAAAAATCTTCATTTGTTCCATTCCACAGTTAAAATAAGTAATTTATAAAAGGTTTATAAAAATTTACAAATCTGAATAATTGCATGATGCATATGTTTCCATTCCCACCAAGCTAGTAATAAATCTAAAAACTAGGAAGACATTGATGCCCCATTTAGCACACCTTTAATTTGTTTGCAATGTCTGCTCTTTAATGAAAGCTAATTCTTGTCTGATATAAGATCTATTAGAGAACAAATTAAATAAATATCCTCACTGGTCACAGTGGAACATTTCCAGCAATATAATTTAATGTATAATTAATTCATTTCTTGGGTATAATAGTGTACAATTATTTAATATCTATAGTAGCCAACCTGCCATTCCTCATACCTAGTTCAAGAGCTGATAATAACCTTAAGAAATCCAATGAATCTTTTACAAAAGAGGGAATATTTTTTACTATTTTCTCATGTTTACAGTCTATTAAAATGCTAATTGTTCAGCTTTTTGAGCCAAAAGCTATAATAGGTCTATGAAGGTGGGTTCATTAAATCTCTATCCCCGGGATTCATGAACCTTGCGCCAGGCGCCAGCATAGCGTCGGCGTTATAACGCCAAATATGGCTGCTTAGCGATTCAGGTATGAATGAATTCCACGTGCACTACCGGCGTGCGCCGGACCGTCCCCGCCCCCGGCGTAGGTATGCAAAACACACTGTGTGCGGTATTGCACCATGCAAATGAGGGCAAATAGCGATCCACGTAAGGGCACGGCAATGTAAACCAAAAAAAACGGTTTACATTTACCCAAACATACCGGAGGAGTAACGGAAGGCTGTCAAAGTCAGGTATCATATAGGTGCAATATGCCAATGTGGAAAGGCACCGAGAATGTCCAAAGAAAATATGCACAAAATGTAAAAATGACATAAATGGTACGTAGAAAGAACAGCAGAGCCCCGGGATGTGTGCACAGAAGTTGTAAAGCAATGAAATAATATGATAATGTCCGAAAAGAGCATTAGAACACAAATCAGCTGCACAGCCACCACACACCATAGTATGTATGTAAAGCTGCAACCCCAGCGCAATGGTTGTCAAGGAGTGGAGGCGGTGTCCGGCGCCCGTAACCAGGTATTAGTAGTCAATTCCATGCAAATGAGGCAGATAATAGTGAATCGCAAAACGCGCCAGCGTAAGGATGGAGCAAACGGCGAGCGGTACTACACCAAGGAGTGGCCTACACGAGATACATGTCAACCACACAGGGTGTGCCACTGTAGGAGGAAGGATATTGGAGGACAGCAAATCTGGGCTGTACAATGCACATCACAGCATCATGACTGGCGTGTTAGGAAATAGATGCGCTGACAGTACAGAATGCGCGTACAAATGCATGTGCACGAGGATGACTACGTTCCCGAAACCAGTCATGTGGCGGCCTCACCGGCAACAACCAGGGATATAGGAAGGTAATGCGGAGAATACGAGGAAATGCGGAAGCAGTGTAAATGTATCCGTAACGAGCAATTAACACCAATCAATGCAGGAAGGGCAAACGCCGGCAGCTGATAAGTCTGCATGCAGACTCCTGCAGAACGGGAAAGGGGAGGCATATGAGAGCAAAGATAATAGGGGATGTAGTAGAAATGCAAAGAGCAAAGAACCGAAATAGCACAGCCAAGTACAGAGGTAGCATAACTGCGGCCGCAGATAAAATGCATCATATGCCATGTGCCTGCAGGATGCAGTAATGTAAGATGCCAGGCGAAGGCAATGCAGGCAACTGTAATGTAACACTACAGGCAGTACCGTTGCAGCTGCAAGCGTAAAACCACGGAAATAATCCATGGATAGGGCCGCACAGACACACCCAATGACATCACCGGGTATACAGCACAACAGTAATAAATGTGAATGCGCACAACACACAGCGCGATTTCCCAAACGCCGCACCGTAGGGTGTAAACAGACAGGGAACTTTTAACATGTATATGCTGGGTGCCGCCGTGGCCGTGATGCATAGGTATGTGGCAGAGACAGACGGAGTTGCGGAGGGTGGTGCCGACAACTACCGTAGGCCTCACAGGAGAAGGAGAGTGTTCAGACCAAGGGTGACCTACCAGGGGCTGCGAGACCTGGAGATAGTAGAGCGCTACAGGGTGGACAGGGACACGTTACAGCAAATAGTGGAGCTGTGCCGGCCGCCTGAGAACAAGAGACAACAGAGGGGAGCCCATCCCAGTGGACACAAAGGTATGTGTGAGCTTGCGAATACTGGCTACAGGTACCTTTCAAAGGCCCACCGGGACATAATGGGCATCTCACAGGCATCAGCATCCAGGGTACTACACCAGTTCCTGGATGCCATGTTACCACATGCCCATGAGCACATAAAGTTCCCCACATCTCAGGAGGAGTTGGCTAGCAATATCGCCGCTTCCACCGTGTGGCACAATACCGGAGGTCCTGGGTGCGATAGACTGTACGCACATAGAAATCAAGTCACCACCTGGGGAGCAGGGTAGACGCTACATAAACCGCAAGGGATACCCCTCCATCAATTGCCAGGTCGTGTGCAATGCGCAGGGCATTATCATGGATGTGTGTGCTGGCAGCCCTGGAAGCTACCACGACTCCCATATCTGGCATGCCTCACAGCTGTATCAGGTATTTGCCAGTGGGGACATCACACAAGGTCACCTTGTGGGGGATGCTGGCTACGCACTGGAGCCGTGGTTGATGACACCCATCAGAAATGCACACACACACATGCAAGAACGCCATAATGAGGCACACGCACAAACGAGAATAATCATAGAGCGTGTGTTTGGGATCTTGAAATCACGGTTCCGGTGCTTGGATACATCCGGTGGAGCCTTGCAGTACTCTCCAGGCACAAGTGCCCACATATTCATAGTATGTTGTATGCTACACAATATGATTCTGCGGAAACAGCTGCTGCAGGGACATAATGCCGGAGGGCCACCAAGCCCACCACAACTGCCAGGGCAAGCACAGGCACAGGGCGTGCGGCGCCACGGACACACTGAGCCAGCCCCAGTAGGTAGACAGAGGCGTACCCAATATGCCTACGCCCTGGCAAAGAGGGAACGCATAGCACATACTTTGACAGTGTAGGCCCCATGGACTGACACCTCCTGACCTGCACACACAGTAAAATGGACGCCACACAAACATGTCCGCCCGTAATGTGTACCGTATGTGCGGACGTATGTGTGACTCCAACAAAGGCACCGGCCAAACACTGCACACCCAATAGCCAGCAGAGCATGGAACGCCAACACCTCAACGCATGCCGGTTCAACAGCACACGGCGTAGCCATATGCTGCCACTATCGCCGCAAGTCGACCACACATGTATGCATGTGCATACACAGATACGGAAATACATATCAGTACACATGTAGAAATATATGTACGCATACACAGATAGAAAGGACAACAGGGTAATATGGAACCCAGGGATGCAAGTTCACAGATAAGTAAGACGCGAAATCACCACATATTAAACATAGTGACCGACAACCCGATCATCCTGGAGGGTGGGCAGGGCAGGTAACGCCAGCCATGGAAATGTTAACCTGCATCAATACATATCCACGTGTCGGGATGGTCACCGGTCCACGGTACAGTAACGGGATATGTGTAGGGTCACCACCTGTCCCACGTTGTGAGGGACAGTCCACCTTTGGGCAGTTGTGTCCTGCAAAAACATTGACAAAATGGCAAATGTCCTGAGATTGTAGGACAAAACCATTTCCCATAATTACTTTATTAGTTGCAGAAAACAGTTATTTTGTAGAAGAAACATCTAAATATGATAATAAACAGAATAAGCAACTGTAATGCTACAGCTTTGTATTCCGTCAAAAAAGTGAATCGCTGTCCTTTGTACTGGCCGTGGGTATGTGTTGGCATGCAAAATCTGACGTACCTACTAAAAATGTCCCACTTTGGCCATTTGAAAAGGTGGCAACCCTACATATGTGCATGTCATATCCATAGGACATGAGTGCGGAGATACACGCCGCCACCGGCGATGCCAACGTAGGTATTGTGTTCAACCGTCGGTGCGGCGGAAAGCATACCAGTGAAGTGTACAACATTATGAGGAACGTACCTCATCTGGGGTGTAAAACAGTGCATGTTCCTCGCAGTTCCTCCAAGTTCCACATTGAAAATGTCTCTCAAACAACCATTGTTAGGAATGTATATAAATGACATCCTGGTAAATAGAATGTACTCATAGTAAGTTAGTAAAGGTTCTTCACTGTAAGTAAATCAGCATATCATAATCAACCTATGACCTACTTAGCTGAAGTTGTCACTATGCCATTACTATGTGTTCCACATTATGCCCATGTGTTTCACATTACTACTGTGTGTGTTCCCCACTCCGGAAATAGAAGGTTGACAGCCATGGCGGCAATATGTGTATGTGTGAGGTGAGGTTGTCGTGTGTTCCGCTGTGTGTGTGTAATGTGTGTGCCAGTGTAAACTGTGTATGAAGGTGACATGTCACAGCCGGAGTGTAATAACAGGCGTAGGCATACAGTACAGGAACCATAGGCGTATGTACAGCAGTACCCACAAAGTAGTACTGACATCTCCTCAGTGGCTATGCACGTGGCGTCGTAAAATGATGCAAAGCGCAAATGTCCCAAAGTGTACCACAGGGCCATAGCAAACAGGAGATGCAAAGGACGCATGTACAAACCACGACCGTAGGTATGGCGGCCATAACGTACACTCCACACGGTCCGTCGGCAACGCGTTACACAGCATCAGGCATGTACGGCGAAAATACGAATGTGCCATCCCGGCACCGATCGTGAACACTCACGGTCCGGTAAATACCGCGGTGTGTTCCACGACCGTGACGTAAGCAAGCGGCACACGAATAGGAGGCTACCGGTAGCATACAGTCCGCCCCAAGTATAGGACCACAATCACCGTAACTATCAGCGACAAAATGCCAATGGATGGTAGGCACGGACGAACATCCGCAGATATATAACCGATGTGAAGGAGGAATACGTGCAGGAAGCACACATGCAGGCGATACCGACAGCAGACGACATCAACAAAACAAACATTCCCGGAACAACACACAGGTAACCCGCAGCTCCCCAAGCACGGATGGAGCACACACACAAGCATATCTGGTATGTATAAATGCAAGACTCACAACCCGCACCCGTCACCCACATCCGCAGATATACCCCATTGCACATATCAAAGGGATAACAGCTAAAACCGTAGCAAACACATACAGGCAGTGAATGACAGCGGCATACCCACAACAAGCTCCTGGGAAACACTAGCAGCGGCTCATGCATCCATGCATTCGCTATGTACAGGAAAATAACAGCCATGTAACACATTTGAATGCACAACGCCATCGACAGACGCCGCCAGGACACGGGGACCCACATGTCGAACACAATACCATACCCAACACACACAATCCACGGCTAACACCACAGCGAAATGTACCCGACAACACACATAGCGGATGCAGTCACACAAACATGATACAATACATACCATCCTCACGAAGGTATTGCAAATAACCAACGGCCACACGAGGAAAGAACCATGGCCTAGTGCCAGCGTGAAAACGAAAGGAAGGGGATCACCGCTGATATGCGCCAAAGTACACACCGAGGAACAGCTATTGGCCTGATTAACCCACATGCACCAGGCGACGTCGAATTTAAGGAAGACTGACTGGATATTCAAGCCGTATGTTCATACCGAGCGATACAAAGTAGAGAAAGAGAAACAGGGGAATAGAGACGAACTCAGAACAAAAGGCCGGAAAGGTATGTCGAACCCACGACATGTACTGGTGTGTAACGCCACGATACGTATGACGAATCTGTACAGTATGTAATCAGTGTGTGTAGCTAAACATACCTGTCCATCAGGCAGAGAGAGGCGAAGGTTGGATATGTAATGCTAAAAGCAGCAGCATACCAACAACTGTGGGCAACGTGTGCACAGCAGTGGGACAACGTGTAAACACCCGCGAGAACGCCAGGGCCGGCTTGCCACCCTTTCAAAAGGCCAAAGTGGGAAATCGTCGGGACACACTTCAGATGTTACAGGTGGACACATACCCATGGTCAGTACAAAGGTTAGAACTCTACTCTTTTGCATAAAGAAAAGTGTAGTCTTGTAGCAGTTCAGTTGCTTATTGTGTGTCTTGTAACAGTTAGGAATGTACATACATAAATAAGTATGTTATGCAACTCTTACATAAGAATGGGATATAGTGATGTCCCACAATCTCAGGACATTTGCCATTTGTGATAAATTTGTCAGGACACAACTGCCCAAGGAGGGACTGTCCCTTGCAAAGTGGCACAGGTGGTAACCCTACCCCAGGTCTGCCATAGGGGTTGCAAACACAGAACAATGCCACCACCCACGCCGATGCTGGCAGTGGATATCCAACACTGAAGTGCCACAGCAGGATAGGACATTTATGTATAGTGTCACAGCACACATGTGCATGGGCATATACTGTCGATGTCATACGGAATGTGCGACGGCGTGCACCTATCCCACGCAGTAGGCGACTATGTCAATTATGTGTAATGCAAAGCTGGCATGATGGATATGTTCACAAATCACAGACAGTATCACAGGCATAGCATGCATGATGGAGCGATGGGCTAATGTTATATACATACACAAGATATGTATGGCCTGCACATATGGGACAATGTAGTAGCAGAATAGGTACCGAAATGGAGGTAACAGCAAGTGACCATGTCCAAACGTTCCATAGCAGGTGCAATGTGTGCCACAATGATGTCCAGCAGGGCCGTGTGTAAACACATGTGCAATGTACACAGTACTGACACCCCCCCCCATGGTAGTGTCCACTGAACGGCAGAACTGGATGTCAACTGTCATGTCTATACAATACGTCCGCTGTGGTGGTACCATGGGTGTGTGTCACCCTACCAGCAAGGCAGCTATCACATGACTAGTGACACAGTGTGCCCCTGTGGGATGTGCACAGGACCTATGTCCCACAGCATGGTGTGTGTCCAGTCTGTGGATGTCACACAGACGCCGGGCTGAGCAATGTGGCATGTGTGCACACATGCAGGACTGCTCCTCCCCTGCCCACAGCAAACGCCATGTAGGAGTACTACATGCATCAGTACTGTGGAGAACATGGCCCATGGCAGAGTACATTACACCCCTGTGTTAGTGGCATGCAGGTGAGCACAGATGTGTTACATGACTGTCATTTGCATATGTCAACTGTCTGAGCTGGGTAGAGAGCACAGCATGACTATACTGAGACATGTAACGTTGTATCCATTGTGTAAGGTACACCACACATGTGTCATTGTAACACGGCCTGCGTGTACATGTGTGTATGGCACAGGTACAAGGGCACCCAAGGTATCAGCTAGACATACGGTCCAGAAATGTGTAGTCCTGCACATGTGTACCCATATGGTGTAATATGGCAACCACAGCACCATGTGGGCCATGTGTGTGTACATCAACCATGTACAACGTGATATGCCTGTATAGGGACAGTATCCATGTGATACACACCGCATGACTGTCAGTATGCAAAGGTGATGTGTATGCACTATGTGTGATGTAACTGATGCAATGATATCTACATGATATATCTGCCACACTGACACCTGTATGGGTGTCAGCAACATGAGTAGGATGAGCTAGAATGCTGCCAGGTATGTAGAAGTGGTATATGTAGGCATGTACAGTACTGTGTGACAGCAGGTAGTGTACGTATGCAAATACTGAGCATGAGGGGCCACATGTCTGAGGAACGTGCAATGCCACACGTCCCTGAAATGTTGTAGTCAGCATGATATGCCTGCACCACTGTGTGAACTGTACAGAAGGCACATGGCGTAACATGCCGATACATAGGGTACGATGTGATGCTGGATGTGTACACTGTCAATAGCATAAAGTGGAATGGTGCTGAAGGGCAAAGAGCGGATCATGTCTGATGTGATACCCTCTGTACCACCCCAACCACCCATGCAATAATATGACAGGTGGCCAGCATGGGATGTGGTGTGCTGTGGCACAGAAGCCCAACAAGGGTGCCAGGAAAGGCATGCAGGTAGTCAATGAGTGTGTGAAGCATGTATGTCAAGATGTGGCCCAGTGCCATACTGAATGGCCCAGTCATGGGTGTAGAGATGCAGCCCCATACGTGCAATGCAGTACCATCCATGTGTAGTGTGATAGATGTGGTAGTGTGGTGGTCAGGGTGCACAACGTACATGAATGGGCTAGCAGTCACTGACGTGTGCTGCTGCAGAGACATGTAACAGCCAGGTTGGCGGGATACAACAACCACGGGCGGTTGGAGGTGACATTGGGACTGTGTTCCCAGACATAACATGTGCATGCCAGTACTATGTATGTGTCCACAGGGTTAATACAATGTCCAGCCAAGGACTGGAACCCTGTAGTGAGTGAGAGTGTGTATTGTTGGTAGGTACCCCATTGGCAGGCAGGATGCCAGCAACATCTGTGTCGTCAATGCCTGCATGACCGTGGTATGCTGCATTGAATGTGGATGTAGTCAAACAGCAGAGACATACCACCACACTGCGTGAGGGCCCACACTGCAATGTCTGGCAGTCATGTGTAGGTAGCTAGCTGTGGAGTATGTCATGCACCAGCAGGACACACCATGACTGTCAAGTGACACACAACACACAGGTGACCAAAACTACCGTGCAACAGCCTGCACATGTGCCCATACAGCAAGTGTGCATGGAACAGGAATACCACTGTGGCGTCTGTGAAAATGCCAGCACCACCATGTCTCAGTGTGGAATAGCATGGTCCCTACCAGTGTGTAAATGTAGCAGAAGTGCACTGTGATCACTGTTGGCATAGGCACATAGACTGTCCATCGGACGGGGTGCCATGCCCTCAACTACCTCTGTCAGTGGATGTCAGTAATACCGGCTGTAGTGTGTATGTACCATGCATGCTGCTATGGTTGTGTGCTTAGGGTGTGGCTAGCAGGGATGGTAAGCATGGATGTTCAGCAAACAGAGGGGGGAGGTGTGTAGGCCTAGCATACAGACACATGGAGGTTTGGTGCATGCTGAGGGTAGTGTAGGTATGGTATGTGTCGTGTAATGCGTCACCCAGCTATGCGTACTGCATGGCCAAGCATGTGTGGGTACGTGGGAGTCCATACTAGGGAAGGTCGTGTTGCTGGCAATACATAGCAGTAGCAACTGTCCCAGGTGCAATGTACAGCATGCCAACCCGACTGGCATGTAACCTGTGGTGTACAGTGTCTGCACTGTCACGTGTCACAATGTGTGTAGTGGCCACAAACATGGGTATCTGAACATGGACTACCTATGATGCAATGTGTCATGGGAAAATACAGTATGTGTGTAAATCACGGTGTGGTGTGGGAACCACCCACCTGTGTGTGTTGCAGTCCAGGTATGTGACTGGGAGGTATGATCTGTGTACAATCTGGACTGGCAGGTGTGCCGTGTAGGGCATGGAGGCAGGTCCCAGGCACCGTAGATAAATGAAATGTGTGCTGTACTGTGTGTGCAGTGCTAGTGTACAGCACAGTGAAGGGTGTAAGCATTGTCACACATCACTGCATGCTGTGCCTACCTGTGACAGCCCTGCCAGAGACAGACATGTGACACCGCTGCACAGGCAGCATAGCATGAGAAGATGTACATGTGGGCTGCACACCTTAGCCAGATGTCCACACGTCATGTGTGCCACGGTAGTGTGGTTCAACACGACTATCAGACTGGACAAACAGCACATGCCTGCATAACAACAGTATGACCATAGTCAACAGTCCCAGTGACAGAGTAGGCCAATGTAGACTATCCCTGCATGCAGACCAGTGGCTACTGGACACCTGGCTAGACACACACCTGGACGGTTAATTCACCATTGAGCCATCACATGTCCACGTCCATGTGGGCCGTACAATGTCATCACAGGGTGGTCACAATAGCAGGTGGCAAGGCAGACACGGTGTACCAGGTGATGTGTCATGTGTGCATATGTTGAGTAGCACAGCTGTTCACATGTCTGCAACATACTGGTGCACGATGTATACTGTTACATGATGAATGGAACTGCACTGTCACCCACTACAGGGCCAGCTGGCACAGGTGTGGTGTGACTGGTGTAACCCATGTTTGCACAGGATACACACTGCTGTTGTAGGCAGCCATGCTGGTGGCCACCAGTGATATATGCAGTGGTCATACAAACATACCGTACACAGTGTTCAGGCAGGAATGTCAATTGTCATGGACGATGTGCTGCTATGTGAATGTGGGTGTTTGTTGTGAATGTCACACATCCAGAAGACACCATCTGGTGCAGTCATGGTTGTCAACACCGGTACACACATCCACAGCAGTCAGAACCCAGTCCCGACAATGTGTGTCAGTCACCCTTGTACCGTGTGACATATGTGCACATGGCGGAACACCTCCCACTGTCATCTAAGCTGGCTACATGATGGCTGGAATGTGCTGTAGAAATGTACAATGCTGGTAGCCCAATGAAGTACCTGGAATCAGACACAGTACACTATGTCAGCCATGTAAACCATGCACAACAATGACTGCCCAACAGACACAAACAATGCATTGACACATGGAACATGTGCTCATGACAACCCCACTGAGGTATGTTGCACATATAGATGTACAATTGTCATCTATGGCCATAGCATGGATGCAGACACACATACTCCACAGGTAGTACCATGTGATGTAGGTAGGGGGCATTGCTTGTGTATATGTCACAGTAGATGTACACAGACATGTCCTGCATAGCCGTCATGTAGCGGTAGCTGTGGTATGTCACTACTGGACATGCCCATACAGATTACCATGTCCCGCAGGAGATGTGTTAGGTGTGTACCACATGTGACATGCTGACAACAATCTGCGATGTGTATGGCTGCCGGTGTACCTGTGTGACAATGTCTGTGATGGGTGCAAAGGCACATAGTATCGTATTGTATGCACACAAGCCCCACATAGCTGCATAGCCTGAACATACAGTACAAGGAGTGTGTGGGATGATAGCAACCCACAGGTGGAGATGGGTATGGACGGCGGCCCACAACCACATGTGTGTGTACGGTGTTCACGTCCATGACACATGAGCATCTGAGAGGCTAGCGTCACAGTTGTACAGGGTCGCATGTACATATGTTCAGCAACATAACTGTATGTCCCACCACTGGCCTGTGGACCGATGGACAACAAGCAAATGTGCAGGTATGAGATGTGCACAGCACATCACAGATGCCTACCGTAGGACAGGCCTACCATGTAGACATGTGCACAGTAGGTCTGCGCCACCTGCAGTCAAACACGTTAGGTGCCAAACCACACCAATAGTCCGGCCAATGACACAAATGGGCGTGCATGCCTCTGTGTATGTATGTCTGTGAATGGCTCCGGCATAGCAATATAGCCATGTCACCATTGTGAACAACAATATGAATGGGTTGTATGTGTGAGGGTGCATCATATGTGTATGGTCAGATCGACGATACCATCAGTGGGCCTGCTATGTGAACATCCATGTCCCCATACATGGATACCTCTGCTGAGGCCAACACCACATTCACACAGGGAGGGATGGCGGTGTAGTGCAGCAGCAGACATGTGGGTGGCAGCGGGCAATGTATGTACACATATGTGTTACCCACATCAGTTCAGGCAGATATCCATGTGCATGGGATAGCGGTGTGTGTACACATACAGCACTGTGTCGATCAACATCCCAGCACATAGCACCTGCCAGGGCTACAGTGTATACATGGATGTGTGATACCTGCATGCACCACACACACCCTCAACAAGCAGCGTACAGCATACCTCGCTGGAGGACAGTGTCCACACCATGGTGATAAACATGTTGAATGTCCATATTCACACAGCTATGACAAAAGCAATGGACAGCCACCCTGCCAATACCGTCAGCCCTGGGTGGGTCACACCCATTGCCATGTATGTGGCATACCCTGCCATATCATGCAGAGATGACCAGCAAGGCTGCATGAGCTATCACAGTCCCACATGGTGCAATGGACAAAAGGCACTCTCACTATCAACCATACACAGTAGTAATGTGGTGGTGATGCACCCTGTCATGTTACAGGTGCTGTGTGATGCTCTGCACAATGTGTGCGTGTACATGCTATGCATGGCCTTTCCTGCTAATGTGTCATGGTTACACATTGCTCCATGTCTATCACATATGTAACACAGGTGAGCTGGGGCAAGTTGTCCAGCACCGGTACAGTGCTGTGTGGAAGTACATGGCACAACACATGCATGTGCAGGTGTCCATGTGTATGTGTACAGTGCCGCTGCTGTCGTTCACAATGGACACAGACGTGATGTGTACTGACATATACACAGCGTACAGGTGAACAGTAGCACAGACATCACATGGGGACATATGCCAACTGATATGGACATAGGTGCAGCCAGGTACACATGTCCATGGCAGGCTAACATCTACATGGTGCGTGCACAGTGTGATGGGGTGGCACACAGATATGATGTGACACCCAGTGCTCAATGGTGTGAAGCCACAACATCGGCTGTGTCACCGCCACGATGCCTTCACAGATCACTGTGCAGATGTCGTACATGTCATAGCAATGTATTTCCAACAGTATGCCAGCACAGCAATGTGAATGTGACCTGCCACCATCATTATGTCTTCCAGATAATGCCACGTTCCCGGCTTCCACCATTTAGCCGACAGGAGGAGGAGGTCATCATACCATACCTCCAGAGTAACTACAACGCCCTGTTTAGCCATGTGCCACAGCAGGCACAAGAACGGCAGGAGATGTGGGAGGAGTTGTGCAGGAGGGTGAACAGCGTGGGCGGAACCAACCGCAGCTACCAACAAATCCGCAGGCACTGCACAGACCTGATCCGGCATGCAAGACAGCGTGCGGCTGCAATCGCCAGGCAACAACGTGGGACAGGTGGTGGTCCACCAACTCAGCCCCCTCTCACAGCTAGCAAGCAGCTCCTGGCCAGTCTGGGGACAGCCACGGAACAACAGGCAGTACCACTTGCGTCCAGCGTGGAGGTGGGTGTCTCGAGCTATGAGCCTGGAGCCGCATGGTAAGTCAGTGTTGCATGTTTGTATGATAGGCGACGTGGGTGTGGGTGTCATAGTACAACACATGATATAGCAATACATGCCAGGTATATGGCCACACAAGATGCAAACCATTGTATGCTATGTTGTGTTAGCAGACATGTGCATAGCACATGCAACCACACATGCATGATGTGTCATGCACAGTGCTGACCGTGGAGATAGTAATGGCTAATGTGTATACCTTTGTGTAATGCCTTTACAGGTGCATCTGGCGTGTCGCAAGGACAAGGGTCTGTTGCAGGTAAGTCTGTTGCCAGTCAAACGCATGTTCTGCTGTATTGATATTCCCCATGTGTCTAGGCATGACATGCTCACCTGTGTGTGCCCCCGTCACGGTATACAGCTCGCACCACCCGACATACACACCACCCATGTACAGTAGATACACCCGTTACCGTAGAGTGGTATGACACCACACAACCAATTGGTGTGTTACGTGCATTCAGCTATGCATACAATGGTGTAGGTGTTACACAATGGCTGCATGTGTAGTATGCATTGGTATGCCAGTGCAGTATGGACACAGTACCACAGAGTGAGCTGTGATCTGGCCAGAGCACAGGTGTTACCAATGTGACCCATGCCCTTGCATCGGTGCACGCGTTGTGACATGGCGCATGCCATGTCCCATGCGTGGATGTCTGGCTGCAGCATTGTCACACCATGATATGACCTATGCACAACATAGCAGACATACACACTGTCAGCATATCCGTAGAGAATGTGACACGTCACACTAGTATGGGTGTATGTCACATGGGCCACCACAGGGCCGTGTGCACAATGTCTACCACACACAATTGTCAATGAGTCAGACAGACAAGGCCATGGTTGATACCTACAGGCATGTTGCCACACAGCACATCCACAGTGGGTACTCACCATTGCACCCTGTACACACATAGTGGGCTCATCAATGTAGTGGACCACCTGGACATCTGATGTAGTACACCAGTGACATGAAATTCCTCTCCACAGCTACTACAGGTGCCTCCAATGTCCACCATATATGTGCTGCTGAGCAGCTGAACTGGCTTACAGACATGGCAATGTAATGCGTCCAGGTCACGCATCGCACAGACACATAGCTGTGTCCTGCTACTGTGCAGTGGCACAGAGCCCGCACCACACACCGTGCAGCTATGCACACAGCTCACAGCAAACGTACCTGCACAGACATCACTGTTACACATACATTGTATCTGTACACTGTACACATAACACTGCACCATGACAGCCATCGTGATGTGGTGCATGCGGTGGGACACCATCTTCACACGTCCACATGATACCGCACATGTTTGCGGTGTACATTACATAGTGTTGGCAGCCATGTGTACTCCCAACTTGCCCGCGCCACACGGTGTATCACGCTGATGCATGCAAACTACCATGAATGTGTGTACTGCATGCCTACTAAATGACACCTGCCTGTTGTACTGTCCCCACCAGGGCAGTGTACATACTGCCACTATGAATGTCTGGTCTGCATTCACTGGTCTGTGTTGTGTGAATGCTGCATGCCACCTGCATAATCACATGCATGCTGTGTGTGTGTGTGTGTGTGTGTGTGTGTGTGTGTGTGTGTGTGTGTGTGTGTGTGTGTGTGTGTGTGTGTGTGTGTGTGTGTGTGTGTGTGTGTGTGTGTGTGTGTGTGTGTGTGTGTGTGTGTGTGTGTGTCTGTATTGTAACCGATGGTATGTCTTTGTATTGACAGGTGCTGTAGGTGCGTTCCCTTCCTGCGGTCAATCTGATGCTAGTGTCCCCACAGATACTAGTGGTGATGAGCATGTGCATGAGGCACAGGCAGGGTCGTCACAGGCAGAGTCTGTGCCACTGGAGAACATCACACATACGTCCCTTTCATCCCTGCACACGGTTCAGATGCCGACACATACCCCAACACCATTGCCCATAGATGACGGTCAGTCAGCGTCTGTTGTCCCCGAGCAGGAATGTGTGGTGGCTGCAGAAGGTGTGGGTACACACGATGTTGCCAGTGTAAGGACTGGTGCAGTGCCACGCAGGCATGTGGCAGGTGCTGCCCGTAGGGGGAGCACCGCTAGACATACACCTGCCGTCCAGGGTGCAGCAGCTGGTATAACCAGACGCATGTTCCAGACTGTAATGGCGGCGCAGGCATGTGCCGAATGGCAGAATCAGGAGGGGCAGAGGCTGCAGAGGTCCGCAATCCGTACCCTAAATGACAGCATCCAGGCATTGGCGAATGCACAACAGCATCTTGCCGATGTTCTGGATAGGAGATTGGGCGATATGGCTGGTCTCATCGACCGAGGCTTGGCCATCCTTGAGCGTGCGCAGTCCGTGCAGGAACACCAGGTAGGGGTGAGGCATAGGGCACGTGGGCGTGTGCCAGCAACACCACCTGCTGCAGGTCAGCGTGTGCGTGCCACCTCCCATGCCCACACAGACAGTGATGGTAGCAGTAGCACTGCAGCTGCTACCACACCATCCACACCAGGACAGAGCAGGCCACGTGGGCGTGGCCCTGGACGGCCCCGTCGTGGGCACGTTTCCAGCGGACATGTGACATCGGAGAGTGGACAGTCTGTACCTCCACCCGGTCGTGCCCGTGCGACCCCAGGCAGGCGCGGGACACTTCGCCGCCAGCAGACACAGTGAGCCGTAACACCTGCACTGTACAGTCAGGGGCTGCCAAGCATACCCCGTGTAGGCATCACAGATGACTGAACTGTGTACACACACCCACACACAGCAGACACAACTGTAGGGCTCCACCACACCCACATGCAATCTACATAGTCATGCCCACTCAATGCACTGGCCCTTACACACACACATGATGTCATCCATTGGTACAGCCCATGCCTGTGGCACATATCACCCTGTGCATATGATTAAGTCTCTGCCGCATAACTGTGAGCCACACCATCAATGCGGTTAAGCTAACATATTATGATGCACAGGGTGGACACGATAGTGAGAGGTGTATGTGATACCTGTGTCCGCATAGTGCGTGCTGTGTATGTTGTGGTGTGTGTGTATGGCTGGTGACAGGTGTGTATGTGATGTGTGTTGTGCACGGACATCATGCAGCAGACATACCATGCAGGACAGGTGCAGCATTCATTGATATGTGTACACAGTATGTGTGGTGGTTACATGTGTAGCACCATGTCGGTGCAGTTAACCCGTATGATACTGATGGTGTACTTGCACGTGCCTACTGGGAGCACTGTAATTAGTTCCCCACGTGTAGTCGGGGTACCCACAGGCATGTCTGGCAAAATCAGCATAGCACAGTTACCCACATCCGGCATGGACCCCTACATAGGTACATAGGCACACATGAACGTGACAGGATATGTGCCCTACGACATGTGTGGACCTAGCATGACTGTGTGTGGCATCTAACACCCCTCAGGATGGGGATGCCATATCCATCAGTCCCCAGTCCCTGGTCTAGCAGTGACACACAGAGGTTGACTGGCGCATAACT
Organism: Protopterus annectens; assembly: GCF_019279795.1. Classification (NCBI taxonomy): domain Eukaryota; kingdom Metazoa; phylum Chordata; order Ceratodontiformes; family Protopteridae; genus Protopterus; species Protopterus annectens. Next base: position 1,084,401,066 of record NC_056744.1, on the reverse strand, counting down.
ATAGTCACACATCCACACGTCATTAGCAGTCCTGGACAAAGGCAGTCAGGGCCTTTCCTTCACATGGCCTGGCACTCCTCCCCGTGTTGTAGTGTGTGTCTGGCCGTTACCCTGTTCCCCCAGCACGTCCCACTCATCTTTGAGTTGAGGTGTCTGACAGTCGCTTCTGTGCCCGTGTTCGCATGGGGCCTGGGAGGTGGAATGTGCCCATGTCACCCAGGTCAGACATGGCCGTGTATGTCAGGCACAGATCACCACGGAGCAGCTGTGCTGTGAAGATCCACAGCCGGTGTCCCCTTGGCCGTGCACCTTGTGACACATGTCCTAGCACCGTCATCCCCGTCTTGTGGAACGTTTGCGGTCCTTCCGAGTGCTGCAGGCGTCAGGTTAGCTACAGGCCACATGTGCCATTGTACGCAGTCATTGCACTGGTGTGTGATGTGTACAGGGGTACAATGAACACCCCTGATGTGGTTGCCATTCCATCCAGACCAGGAGGCCACAATGGAATGTCTTCACACCCACATTGCCATTGTGTGTGTTGACAGAGGTTGCCAACAGGTGTGGTAGCCATTTCCTGAACATGTCCACCATCTTTAATGGCGTACCACCTACATGTGACATTGGGACGAACATGTTCTTCACACTGGGTAGGGCTGCACCTTCTCTGGCATTTGGTAGCAGGCCATGGCTCTGGCACCAGTCATCCATGTCTATGGCGCCCTAGGTGGATGTTAGGTGTAACATGGGGTGCTGGGTATGTCGGCGGTGCGTAGTCATCTGCATACCTTGTCTGCTACAATCCCCTATGATTGCATGCACATTGGAAGGTCGGATGCCATATGGCAGGGGCACAGGAGTGAGCCCTGTGGGCCTCCACTGGGTCCAGATATGAGTGTGACAAGGCACCTTCAGCACCAACCCTGTGTGGTGTGACCTCCAACCTGTGTGAGAAGCATCGGGTGACATATGTCCCCACATGTATGCTGGCGAGCCTTTACATGGGTCCCATGTGTAGTGTGCTCTGAACGCTCCCACCAGGTCATGGTACTGTGTGCAAACCCGCATATCGGCATCAATGGCCTTGGTGAACACTCCAGACTGGACGAGCAGGTTCGGGAGGCAGGATCCGCCCTTGACTATGTAGTTGTGGGTATGTTCGGGTATTCGCTGTACACGCTATCTGTAACCATGACCACCTGTATGGACCTCCACACAGCTTTGCAGACAACACTTGTCAAGCGTATAGGGTGTGGCTGTTGACAGTCCATAGGAGCACTACCCTGGCATAGTGGGACCACAGATGCCATATGGCATCCATTGGGGACATAGCCCATAGTAAGGCTAACATGACACAGTGCCCGCATGTGTGGGCCGAGGGCCTCAAAGAGGATGGGTAGCACACAGCCAGGGAAACCATCGGTGCCCATTGCTGACGTGTCAAACGCCATAGAGATATGGGATCACTCCAGGCCATATGACATGTTTGGGAGGATACACTCTGGTGGGATGGATATGTTCCCTGTTGGGGGGGGGGGATGTATGCATGGAACATGTCCTGTGGTATGCAGACAATGTCTGTGGGTGCAGTGACTGTTGTACCATTCTGGACCATTTCCAGGCAAGTCTGTGTGCCCCAACCATGTCCTTACCACAGTTAGGGAAGGCCCTGTGGTTGTCTCATGTGCCCTCTGCAGTACCACTCCCACGAGCGGACCTGGATGTTGGTATGTGGGGCTGTATGGTGACGCCGGTATGAATGGGTGATGGTTTCCCTGGTACTGTCATTGCCCTGCCATGTAGTAGCTCCAACTGTTGATGTACAGGTAGTCAGTGGCTGCGGTCCACCACACCATGTGCCTACCTGTGGTGGACAAGGTCCTGATGTCATCATGTTTGCCTGTTGCAGACATGCATGTGGGTGGTCAGGGAAGGCATTCGTTAGGCGTTTGCCGGTCTGGCCTCTGTTCAACATTGGCATGGAGGACATGTAGGGTACCACACCGGTCATATGATGTGTGTGGTTTTCTGTGCAGAGGTCATCACTGAGGTCCCCCATGCTGGTGTTGGTTACAGTGAGTGGATGACCAGTGGATCCACTATACGGTCTTGCATCACCATTGAGGGCTGTACATCCTGTGTGGGGCATATCCTCACCATGCGTGATGGGCAGAACTGTCAGACATCCCCCCCCCTGGTATGTATGGTGCATGGCTGTTTAACAGTGGCCAGGTGTGTGAACACCTGGGACTGCTGGCGTACTGTGTTGTGCCATGGGTAATGTTCCCAGGCTATGTATGGGTGGTTCATGTCACCCAAACGGTGCTGTTGTGAGAGCATGCCCACTCACCAGTGTCTTCAGGACATCTGTGAAGGTATCCTGTGTTTGGGAGGGTTGTCTGTAGCATGCAACAAACTGTAGGCCAGTCCTACACATGGTTAATTGCACCTACATATTCCCGCAGCAACAACAACGTCTGTGGCATGACCGGGTTACTGTTGTGTGGCGGACACACAGGATGGTCCGCATTCCGCCACCCATGCCGTCGCACCATGTGTATGCATGTCTGATCTGTGCCGACTCTAAGTGTCTGAGCATGCCCAGTAGGCAGCTGTGTAGATAGACACACAGCACAGTGCACACCGCGCCGTCTGCAGTAATACCCGGGTGCATGCCTGTATCCCTCACGGCCACGTCTGTGGCATGGCCAGGTTTCTGTTGTGTGGCTGGACACACGACGGTCCACATTCGCCACCCATGCCGTCGCAACATGTGTATGCATGTCTGCCCTGTGCCGAGTCTAAGTGTCTGAGCATGCCCAGTATGCAGTGATGTACTGATCAGTAGTTACTTGTTATTCTCGACTGCAGCACTAACGTGTTAGTGTACGGCGACCTTGGGATGGTAACAGACTGCGTGACTGCGCACTCTGTCCAAACACCCGATCGGGCGCATTGCCTTTGCAAATGATACCACTCACGTAGGGGTATGCCTCCTGACAGCGCTCTGCTCAGTAAACTCGGTAGCGCGTTCTGTAAATGCTTCATACTGTAGTGTGTTCATGTAGATAGGCGTAGGTTCATCCCCCGTCCTTTCCGTGTGTGTGTGTGTGTGTGTGTGTGTGTGTGTGTGTGTGTGTGTGTGTGTGTCTGTGTCTGTGTGTGTGTGTGTGTTTCCAGCTGCCTCTGCGACTGATTATGCTTTTAGACGCTCCGCAACACATGCCTTGGCTATTGCCAACTATTGTCCTGCGGGTGACGTCAGCAGCCTACAAGTATGCCTGTGACAGCGCTCTGTTCAGCAAACTCGGTAGCGCGTTCTGGAAATGCTTCATACAGTTGTGTGTTCATGTAGATAGTCGTAGGTTCGTTCCCCGTCCCTTCCGTGTGTGTGTGTCTCTGTGTGTGTGTGTGTTTCCAGCTGCGTCTGCGACTGATTTTGCTTTTAGACGCTCCGCAACACATGCCTTGGCTATTGGCAACTATTGTCTTGCGGCTGACGTCAGCAGCCTACAAGTATGCCTGTGACAGCGCTCTGTTTAGCAAACTCGGTAGCGCGTTCTGTAAATGCTTCATACAGTAGTGTGTTCATGTAGATAGTCGTAGGTTCGTTCCCCGTCCCTTCCGTGTGTGTGTGTCTCTGTGTGTGTGTGTGTTTCCAGCTGCGTCTGCGACTGATTATGCTTTTAGACGCTCCGCAACACATGCCTTGGCTATTGCCAACTATTGTCTTGCGGCTGACGTCAGCAGCCTACAAGTATGCCTGTGACAGCGCTCTGTTTAGCAAACTCGGTAGCGTGTTCTGTAAATGCTTCATACAGTAGTGTGTTCATGTAGATAGTCGTAGGTTCGTCCCCCGTCCCTTCCGTGTGTGTGTGTGTGTGTGTGTTTCCAGCTGCCTCTGCGACTGATTATGCTTTTAGACGCTCCGCAACACATGCCTTGGCTATTGCCAACTATTGTCTTGCGGGTGGCGTCAGCAGCCTACAAGTATGCCTGTGACAGCGCTCTGTTTAGCAAACTCGGTAGCGCGTTCTGTAAATGCTTCATACAGTAGTGTGTTCATGTAGATAGTCGTAGGTTCGTCCCCGTCCCTTCCGTGTGTGTGTGTGTTTCCAGCTGCCTCTGCGACTGATTATGCTTTTAGACGCTCCGCAACACATGCCTTGGCTATTGCCAACTATTGTCTTGCGGGTGATGTCAGCAGCCTACAAGTATGCCTGTGACAGCGCTCTGTTTAGCAAACTCGGTAGCGCGTTCTGTAAATGCTTCATACAGTAGTGTGTTCATGTAGATAGTCGTAGGTTCGTCCCCGTCCCTTCCGTGTGTGTGTGTGTTTCCAGCTGCCTCTGCGACTGATTATGCTTTTAGACGCTCCGCAACACATGCCTTGGCTATTGCCAACTATTGTCTTCTGATGTCAGCAGCCTACAAGTATGCCTGTGACAGCGCTCTGTTTAGCAAACTCGGTAGCGCGTTCTGTAAATGCTTCATACAGTAGTGTGTTCATGTAGATAGTCGCAGGTTCGTCCCCGTCCCTTCCGTGTGTGTGTGTGTTTCCAGCTGCCTCTGCGACTGATTATGCTTTTAGACGCTCCGCAACACATGCCTTGGCTATTGCCAACTATTGTCTTGCGGGTGATGTCAGCAGCCTACAAGTATGCCTGTGACAGCGCTCTGTTTAGCAAACTCGGTAGCGCGTTCTGTAAATGCTTCATACAGTAGTGTGTTCATGTAGATAGTCGTAGGTTCGTCCCCGTCCCTTCCGTGTGTGTGTGTGTTTCCAGCTGCCTCTGCGACTGATTATGCTTTTAGGCGCTCCGCAACACATGCCTTGGCTATTGCCAACTATTGTCTTGCGGTGATGTCAGCAGCCTACAAGTATGCCTGTGACAGCGCTCTGTTTAGCAAACTCGGTAGCGCGTTCTGTAAATGCTTCATACAGTAGTGTGTTCATGTAGATAGTCGTAGGTTCGTCCCCGTCCCTTCCGTGTGTGTGTGTGTTTCCAGCTGCCTCTGCGACTGATTATGCTTTTAGACGCTCCGCAACACATGCCTTGGCTATTGCCAACTATTGTCTTGCGGGTGATGTCAGCAGCCTACAAGTATGCCTGTGACAGCGCTCTGTTTAGCAAACTCAGTAGCGCGTTCTGTAAATGCTTCATACAGTAGTGTGTTCATGTAGATAGTCGTAGGTTCGTCCCCCATCCCTTCCGTGTGTGTGTGTGTTTCCAGCTGCCTCTGCGACTGATTATGCTTTTAGACGCTTCGCAACACATGCCTTGGCTATTTCCAAATATTGTCTTGCGGGTGACGTCAGCAGCCTACATGTATGCCTCTGACAGCGCACACCTCAGTTAACTCGGTGGAGCGTTGTGTAAATGATTCATACTGTACTGAGTTCATGTAAATAGGCGTAGGTTCATCTCCCGTCCCTTCCGTGTGTGTGTGTGTTTCCGTTGCTTTCGACCATACAACTGAATAAGCAAATTGTTACAGTGTTCACAATCAACAGTGTGATATTTAAAATCATGTTAAGACTCACATTGTTGTTTGTGAACATTCTTAGACATAGCATATTTCCTGCACACGTTGTGGAAACAACGAAACGTTGCATGTTTTAATGAACTGTTCAAATGTTACGAAGACTTGTGTTGTGTCGAACTACGGGACTATTCTTGCTGCAGGTTTCGGTTTGTTTGTGTTGCATAGTACAATATCATGTAATACGTGTGTTCATAGTATGCTTTCTGTGATGTTGACATGTGTGTGTTTCGTTAGCAGTGCGTCTCTGCTTTCTATGCTGTGGCTACATCTCCATTGCTCGCATAGAAAGTGACAAATGGAAGTGTAAGGGTGGACATTTAAAGCCTGGATACTTCCATGTTATGTGTAAGTCTCACGGGGCCAACGGGTGATAGCGCATACATGTCTATGAAGTACCTTTGGATACCATATGCGACCTGTCGTGGACGAAATGTTTATGTTGACTGTTCCATCTACCTATGTGTGACATGGTTTGTGGCCATAGGGTGCCAGCAAGTCTTCCCTGTTCATTGGGTGTTTGCCATGGTGTATTGACATCAATCCTATTAATTCACTGAAGGATGTCTTTCTTTGGTGTCAACGCCATAGTTTGACCATCCTATGTCATTCCCAGCAGACGTGGAGATTGTGCCATTAGTATCTTTACACAGGTGACCCATCTGTTCCACTGTATGGAAGCGTGTGATCCCCATAGATGTGCTGGCACATGGAGTGTTGTGTACGCCGGTATCTGCCCAGCGGTGTTTCTTTGAATGGGGAGTGTGTACTGTACACCGTATCTGTATTCCCTGGGTTATACCTTGCAACAGCTGTGGGATTCCCCCAGGTTTGCAGCTATGGGTGCCATCTTGGCCGTACGTTTGTCCATCCATGGGAACTGCCTACTGGACACTAGTATCGGGCTGTCAACATTTCACAGCTGCATTCTCCATTTGCCGTCGATGATCGGTATTAGTATTGCGGAGTAACGATATGCCATGGCCACGTCCGCACGGGCGGACGATGAATCATCTGCCAATCCACACCGACACCCATATTTGCATACCCACGATCCCATGTCTGCAACCGTCGACAGTAGCCCTTGCACACCCTTCATGTGTGCGGAAATGGGATGTGGAAGTACGTGTATGGATGCAGCAGCCTGGGGAGTCCTATTCATATGTCCTGCATTTCATGGATGGCTGTCATCACCCTTGAAGACACCTGTGGTGCATATATCTACCTGTGCCGTAGTCACGGCTGTCACCTCTTCCGGTTCACACTATGTTGCTCACACTCACTTAAGGAGTAATTTTGGGTCCTGCAATGGACACCGATGTGCATATGTAAAGTTTAGGACATGTTGGACTGTGTCCATTCGGCCAGTGGGTTTGACTGCCGCCGTATGTTCCCCATTCACGGATGTCTGTCCGCCTACCCATATTATGTAGTGCTACGTAACCCGTGTCCTTCCACAATTTACCCATAGGGTGTTACTGTAGTCCTGCAGGTTGGCAACTGCTTTACATAATCCTCACAGGTACCATTGTGAACTATCCGCCACTGTATTGTCAGTATAACACAGCCGGTACATGTAGAACCTATTTATTCATGACAGTATGTCGGTTATGTGTGTGAACTCCATATTTTAGCGATAGTATGACCTTCCTAGTTGACGTTGTTGGTGTGCCATTAATATGTGTTCCACAGGTCGCAGGTATGTTCCGCAGAGTGGAGCGGGTGATCCCCCATACTGGGTAGCACCTTTGCTGCTGTGTACGCTGGGATTCGCATGGCAGGATGGATGTCTACGCGGTGTATGTACTGCTGTTTCCATCTTTATGTCCTGTGTCATGCCCTACTACGGCTGTGTGATTCCACCAGGCTAGCTATTATGGGTGCCATCTTGTCCGTGCGTTTGTCCATCCTTGGGAAATGCCTACTGGACACTGATGTAGGGCTGAACACATTTCACACATGCCTTTAGCATTACCCTATGGATGCTTTGCATCCTTACTGGGACTAAGGCACGTCCTGTACCCGCAGCCCTCCCACGGGGCGGGACAACGGATTATCAGCCAAACAACACCGAGCCCCATTTTGCATACCCAGGATACCAGGGCTGCAACCCCCCACGGTACGCATGACACATCCTTCATGTGCGGAACTGGGATATGGACGCACATGTATGGACACGGCAGTCTGGGGACCTCTGTTCATATGTCCTGCATGTCATGGGCAGGTATCATCAACCTTAAACACGCTGGTGGTGCATATGTCTAGCTGTGCCGTAGTCACGGTTTGTACTCGGATTGGCTGATCTTGTCGCATACTGGCAAAACAGCCAGAATTTCTGGAGTCCTACAATGGACACCGATGTGCATTTGTAAAGTGTAGAACGTGTTTGACTGTCCCCATCTGGCCAGTGGTATTGACTGCCGCTGTATGTTCCCAGTCGTGGATGTCTGCTTGACTACCCATCGTTTGTATGACATGGCCTATCTATATCCACGTGCCAGTATGCGTAAATACAGCAAACCTTGCGTCCTGCCCATCTTCATAAACGACATTATGGAACATATATCGGCAGAAACAGACACTGTCAAATACGATAGACTCCACAGTGAAAGGATACTGAGCTCACTCAACTACTAACATGGGGCACCGTCGGAGTACGGATTTCATGACATAGCCGTCCCTAATACACTTCCTTCAGAGTCGGTTTAAAGCGAAATAATCAATAAACCTGCTCATAGTTAGGTGGACAGTGCTCCAACTCTTGATTATAACGTGACATATACATATCAGTGTTGCATGCCTTACTTCATGGAAACAATACGGCAACAATGTGTTAATATATCTACAATATTGGTAAATACAATCAGTATCCGGACACATAGTTGATAATTGGTGGAAGTGCACCTTAGAATGTAGTGTGTTGATCAGGTTATTGTATATCGATGTGTATAATAGTAGCATTACGATAACAAAGCATGGAATCAATAAGTACTATTTAAGCATATATTTGACAATTATGAATGTAAACGTGTGGAGGAGACATCCGTAACCTTCCCTGGTTCCACTGGATCACACGCACACGTACACTCGCATGTCCGGATTGTGGGTTACGCGCACATGCATATCCGTAGTCCGTTTATATATGTTTACAGTGTCTGTGTGGTTACGTGTTTTGCGTTACTTGTGACTATTCCGGTAACATATGTCTGATCCGGTTGACGGACGTGTGCAGAAAGCACTTACAGCTTCATATATGTAACAGTCTTTGCAGCATGGACGCTGCATTACGTGCACATCTATATGTTCTATAGTCATAATTCCAACGTGACTGCAGTCACGTTTGGCGCTACTGTGACCAGTGCACGTTAGCTGTTCGTTGTCATTAATATGCATACCCTTGGTACCTATGTACATTTACATATCACCCCCCCCGCACACACGCACGTCACAGGCATCCATTCTCCTGCTGGGAAAGGTGCGGTACTGCATGTTGAACATTCCTAATTCCCCTCGCTCATGGCCCAGGATGCATATGTCGTCACCACAGGGCTGTTCAGATGACAGCTGCTTATATCCCATATGCATACAGGCCTTCGATTGTCAGGGTGTTGCTGTGGTGCTTTGGGTTTGGTCTTGGCCGCCCACTGTACGGGACCGCCCTGACCCTGTATGAATGTTAGATGAGTCACATGGGCACGTTTTGTCCGTGTCCATGGTACCATGTCACGCCCCCCCCCCCATTAGTCTTAACCGTGTGCGCCGATTGGCCGGTGTATCCGTTGTAGATCTCGTTATACTAATTGCACACGGTCTGATCGAACTAACCTACTTCCATTACTAACCCTCCGTATGTATGGCCTGTGTCGCAATATTACAAGGGTTTAACATTGCGTGACGACTTTCACTGAGCCACAGACATGTCCGTTGCTTTGTTTGGCCCGGTTCCGCTGTGCTACACACATTTAACATGGCGTAACAGGTTGAACAGCTCAGACACGAGGACATCGGGTTGTCCGTCGTTGCCTATCATTGAATGTCTCTGTGGGGTTTGTTTCACAAAGCGACACATTGTCGGCATTGTTAACGGACATCTCGCGCAGTACGTCCGCACCGACGCGGGTGACGTATGTCTGCCTTTGGCCGGCGAACAGGCATTATGCTGTGCCATTATGTCTGGGGATATATGGTTTCCTTCCTTACGTAGATGATGTGCCATACTAGCAATGACCCTAGCGATGACCCGCGTCTGGGTGTGGGTACTGCTGTATTACCCACGGGAAGAGTGGCCTTAGGGTAAGTGGTGACCTAGGCAGAAGTTGCCACCGATACATCACCCGCTACCCCCCTCCTGGTCTACCTACACCAAATAGAGTCTGGAAAGGTGCCCCGGGTAGAGCAACACCCTAGACGGCTACCTACTTGGCCTATGCCTAAGGCCGGCTATGTGTGTGGTCCCTTGGGCATCGGACTCAGGAACGTGGCACGTCTGCCGTGGGTATGTCCAGCATTACCCACATCCAGCCCCAAGGCAGTCAACACAGCATCCATGGGTCCACATGGTGTCCCAGCTGTGCACTCCAGGAACTCTATGGGGAATTTAACCCACACTTAGGACAGCTGTGTAATCCTAGCCTCACCTCAGGATACGTACCTGAGTAGTAGCACAGGGCGACTGTAGTCACACTCCACATAGATGGTGCCTCCACTGACCCTGGTTATTACCATACCATTAGTTTGACAAGCCTTATCTGCAAAGCCATGGAGATGGATCATAATGGGACACATAGATGAAGACATAGGGGACCCGCATACTTTGGATACAACCCAGTTTAGCTTGGTCATAGTCAGATCATGCCCTTTACACGTGTTTCACTTTGTAGAATCAGTCACCAAGGCCATTGCTGAGGGTAAAGCAGTCCATACAGCCTACCTCAACCCGGCAGAGGCCTTCGACACAATACCCCCCTCGGGTATACTTGATAAACCCGTCATCTTGAATGTAAATCCATACATCGCCATATGGGTTGCAAGCGGGCTAAGTCACAGAACACACATGGCCATAGTTGCTGGCGCCATGTCATACTCACAGCCAGTCACAGGTGGTGTCCCATGGGGCTCAGTCCTGGGTCCACTATTTCCAGCATCTACGTTTCCAATGTACACGCATACACAGGGGGGTTATGGGTGACAATGTTTGCATACGACTGCAAACCGGATGCCAAAGTCAGACACACATCTGACACAGATATCCTTCAGGAGTGCCTCACAGATGTGGATAAGTGGTACCAGAGACATGTCCTACAGCTAAATGCCAGGAAATGCATAGGCATACCCTTCGGGATGAACAAGGTTACCCCGAGCTACCATATAGGTGGCAGTCCACTGAGCACGGAGGGGGTTACCACTGATCTGGGGACACGTGTTGTTGTTAACCGTTCGTTAGACACACATGTTGCTAACATAGTTAGGTAGACCTTCCACATTGCCCACATCATCATGAAGGGATTCACATCTAGATCAGGGCAGGTCATTGTCCCCTTGTACTCATCACTCAATAGACCTATGATTGGGTACAATGGCCCGTTCAGAATGTATCTGACCCAACACCTGCAGCAGCTGGAAAGGCACCAACAGTTCTTCGACAAACGGATGCAGGGTCTCAGGTATATGTGTTATACTGACCGACTGAAAGAATTCCAGCTGTATACAGTTGCATACCACTTGCCCAGAGGTGACCCGTGCTTGGCATGCACGGCTAAGTCGAACCCAGATCTGATGACTATGCTTCACGTAAATAAGGTAGATCCCTCAGAACCACAAGGGCAGCTGAGGAACAGCATGACACAGTCATAAATCGAACGAGTATTTGGGACGGATTCATCACCCAGACACTCACTATGCTGTGGAACGACATCCCAGTACATGTGAGGGCAAGCACCTCGCTGGCCTTCTGTTAGTATTTACACATGGATGTCTGAATTGATTTATTTAAGTAACCTTCTAAATGAATGTTACATTAGCACATTGTGAATCTTTACATTTCGTTGGTCTATTTTACAGTAGTCATAATCATACGGTTTATGTGTATATATTATGGTTCATTCATATTACTAGGTGTCTGCAGTTCTGTTAATATATTGGCACAATCCGTAGGACATATATATGTAGCTTACACAGTCAGACATTTGGAAAACATTTTATGTTGGTTCATGTTTCATATATGTACATGCATTTCCATTTTCCGATGAAGACTGTACCTTCAAGCAATGTCTGATGTCCTCACTGTGTGGGATGTGTAACCCAAGTAAGGTTTGTTCGCTTGTCTGCCGTTAAGGCATGTAATTAGTACCTAGCACATCTAATGTACCAACCAATTAATGCTTGTAAATGTAGTAGGTTGGACTGCATTGTATGTAGTCTGAATAAGTCTGCTTATGAAGCAGGCGAAGTGGGCTCAATAGACTATGGTGACTGCCTTTAATTCTTGGTGTGCTCTGGTTGGTCACTGACGGTCCCTACAGTACCTCGTCTTTGCTTTGGACTTCATCGGCTGGTTGTCTGTGTTTCTTGTATGGGGAATGTCAACTGTAGTCCCTATGTGTATGACTTGTGTAATGCCTTACTACGGCAGTGTAATTCCACCGGGTTTGCATTTATGTGTGCCATCTTAGTCATACGCTTGTCCATCCATGTGAATTGCCTACTATACACTGGTATAGGGCTGTACACATTTCACACCTGCATTTTGCATTCCCGGAGTATGGTGTGCATTATTAGCGGAGAGTGGCGCATGTGTTACGCACGTCCCTCCCACAGGGCGGGACAAAGGATTGCCTGCGAAACAACACCGAGGCCAGATTCTACATACCCAGACTCCCTTGACTGCAACAGTGGACAGTACCCATTACACATCCTTCATGTGTGCTGCAGTGTGATGTGGACGCAGCTGAATGGACCCGATACCCTGGGTATTTCTGTGCATGTGTGCTGCAGTTCATGGACAGCTATCATCAACATTGAACACGCTTGCGTGCCTATGTGTACCTGTGATGTGGTGACGACAATTAGATCACATGAGTAATGCAGGAAGCTAGCAGGCATTCTCTGAACAGAATTTTTGGGTCCTACAATGGACACCGATGTGCATATGTCAAGTTAGATGTTGCTGGACTGTGTCCACCTGCCCAGTGCTTTTCACTGCTGGTGTATGTTCCCCAATCGCGGATGTCTGTTTGACTACCCATTCCACATGGTGCTACATAACCAGCTGAGTTAGTACTGTGAACAAATGACATACATCCAAAGATGCTGGTTACCAACTGCTTCATATAAACCTCAGACATCCCAATGGGACATATCCGTCACTATATTTCCAATATAACACCACCCAACATGTTCCTTACCTATGCATTCATTTAACCATGTTGTCTTCGTAGGTGGGAATGCCATAGTTTACACATCCTACGTGATGTTGTGTGTGTGCCATTAGTATGTGTTCCACAGGTCGCACATCTGTTCCGCTGTACGGTAGCGGGTGCTCCTCAGTCTGTTGCTGGCAGACTGAGTGCTGTACGCCGGTGTTGGCAGACAGTACGGCTTTCTATCTGGATTGTCAACAGTGGTCCCTTTGTGTATTTCCTGTGTCATGCCTTACCGGCTATGTCATTTACCCGGGTTTGCAGTTGTGTGTGCCATCCTGGCCATACGGGTGTCCATCCATGACAATTGCCTACTGGACACTAGTATAGGGCTGTACACATTCCACACCTACATTTAGCATTCTCCGGAGTATGGTTTGCATTATTAGCGGAGAGTAAGGCAGGTGCTACACACATCCCTCCCACAGGGCGGGAAGAAGGATTGCCTGCGAAACAACACCGAGCACAGAGTCTACATACCCAGAATCCCTTGACCGCAACAATTGACAGTACCCATTACACATCCGTCATGTGTGCGGAAGTGTGATGTGGATGCAGTTCTATGGACCCGGTACCCTGGGTATTTCTGTGCATCTGTGCTGCATTACATGGACAGCTATCAGCAACATTAAACACGCTTGGTGCATATGTGTACCTGTGACTACAATGAGTTCCGTTAGGTGATTAAATAAGGCGGAAGAGCTGTCTTTAGACAAATTTTTGGGTCCTACAATGGACACCACTGTGCATATGTAAAGTGTAGAGCTTGTCGGACTGTGTCCTTGTGAGCAGTGGATTTCACTGATACTGTGTGTTCAGGAATCGCGGATGTCTGTTTGACTACCCATTCCACATGGTGCTACATAACCAGCTGATTTAGTACTGTGAACAATTGACATACATCCTAAGATGCTGGTTACCAACTGCTTCATATAAACCGCAGACATCCCAATGGGACATATCCGTCACTGTATTTCCAATATAACACCACGTAACATGTTGCTTACCTATGCATTCATTTAACCATGTTGTCTTCATAGGTGGGAATGCCATAGCTTACATATCCTACTTGACGTTGTGTGTGTGCCATTAGTATGTGTTCCACAGGTCGTACATCTGTTCCGCTGTACGGTAGCGGGTGCTCCTCAGTCTGTTGCTGGCAGACTGAGTGCTGTGTACGCCGGTGTTGGCACGAGAGTCCGGCTCTGTATGTGGAATGTCAACTGTGGTCCCTATGTGTATTTCCTGTGTCATGCCTTACCGCTGCTATGACATTTACGCGGGTTTGCAGTTGTGGGTGCCATCCTGGCCATACGGGTGTCCATCCATGACAATTGCCTACTGGACACTAGTATAGGGCTGTACACATTCCACACCTACATTTAGCATTCTCCGGAGTATGGTTTGCATTATTGGCGGAGAGTAAGGCAGGTGCTACGCACACATCCCTCCCACAGGGCGGGAGGAAGGATTGCCTGCGAAACAACACCGAGCACAGAGTCTACATACCCAGAATCCCTTGACCGCAACAATTGACAGTACCCATTACACATCCGTCATGTGTGCGGAAGTGTGATGTGGATGCAGTGCTATGGACCCCGTACCCTGGGTATTTCTGTGCATCTGTGCTGCATTACATGGACAGCTATCAGCAACATTAAACACGCTTGCGGTGCATATGTGTACCTGTGACGACAATGAGTTCACTTAAGTGTTGAAAGAAGGCGGCATTCCTGTCTTTAGACAAATTTTTGGGTCCTACATTGGACACCACTGTGCATATGTAAAGTGTAGAGCTTGTCGGACTGTGTCCTTGTGAGCAGTGGGTTTCACTGATACTGTGTGTTCAGAAATCGCGGATGTCTGTTGGACTACCCATTCCACATGGTGCTACATAACCAGGTGATTTACTACTGTGGACAAATTACATACATCCAAAGATGCTGGTTAGCAAATGCTCCATTTAAACCGCAGACGTCCCAATGGGACATATCCATCACTGTATTTCCACTATAACACCACCAGAACATGTTGCTTACCTATGCATTCATTTAACCATGTTGTCTTCATAGGTGAGAAAGCCATAGTTTACATATCCTACTTGACGTTGTGTGTGTGCCATTAGTATGTGTTCCACAGGTCGCACATCTGTTACGCTGTACGGTAGCGGGTGCTCCTCAGTCTGTTGCTGGCAGATTGAGTGCTGTGTACGCCGGTGTTGGCACGACGGTCCTGCTTTGTATGTGGAATGTCAACTGTAGTCCCTATGTGTATTTCCTGTGTTATGCCTTCCGCGGCTATGTCATTTACCGGGTTTGCAGTTGTGGGTGCCATTCTGGCCATACGGGTGTCCATCCATGACAATTGCCTACTGGACAGTAGTATGGGGCTGTACACATTACACACCTACATTTAGCATTCTCCGGAGTATGGTTTGCATTATTAGCGGAGAGTGAGGCAGGTGATACGCACATCCCTCCCACGGGCGGGAGAAAGGATTGCCTGCGAAACAACACCGAGCACAGAGTCTACATACCCAGAATCCCTTGACTGCAACAATTGACAGTACCCATTACACATCCGTCATGTGCGGAAGTGTGATGTGGATGCAGTTCTATGGACCCGGTACCCTGGGTATTGCTGTGCATCTGTGCTGCATTACATGCATAGCTATCAGCAACATTAAACACTCTTGCGGTGCATATGTGTACCTGTGACGACACTGATTTCAGGTACGCATTGAAATAAGACATAATTTGGTTCTTTCCACAATTTTTGGGTCCTACAATGGACACCACTGTGCATATGTAAAGTGTAGAGCTTGTCGGACTGTGTCCTTGTGAGCATTGGGTTTCACTGATGCTGTGTGTTCAGCAATCGTGTATGTGTGCTTGACTACCCATACTGTGTTGTGCTACAGGAACCATGTCTTCCGACACCAGAAACCAATGCTATACATCCAATGTTGCAGGTTAACAACCACTTTCATACCATACCCAGAGGTCACGATTGGGAGGTATTGCCACTTTATTATCGGAACAACAACCCCAGACTGTGTACATCATGGGAACTTAAATTGTTTTCTCATGGGAATAACACAGCCTTGCAAGGCACCTTGTACATTACAGTATCCTTTTGTGATTGTAGCTGTTTCAAGGACCCTGGACTGTTACGATACAGTGGACAGTTAATTTCTTGATACGTTGCTTTGTCTGTCTGGTAGGGAGTTGTACTGCTATCTTCCATTGAGCTCACAAGGCCATCCTCCTCTGGGGAAGGAGTGCTGTTATGCATGTACATACATTTATTGTTCTGTAACCCAGCAAATAATTAATGATGACAGACATGAGCCTGCTGTCCTGCTTACTGCCAGGTTCGGAATTCCATCACAGTACAGCTTAGCTTCACCAATTACATGCAGGCTTAGTTCTGCTGCCATATTGTACGGTACAATTCAATACATTATATAGTATTTCGAGTGTAAACTGGAACTTCATATGTGTTTCTATATATTTATGAACAACATCCATCCAGCCATATGCATGTTGTTCCATCCTTTACCTTGACCGTGTGTATTTGTCCGTCCAGCCACGCTAATCTCCACATGTGATGTCCCAGTTTCCTTCTTTACCTGTAGCACCCTGTTAGGATGTCCTGTGTGTTAGGCACCTGTTCCGCTATATGTGATCGACTTCACTGCAAAGATAATCGTCGATGCGGTGGTCCAACGACCGACTTGTCCACATGTGTACACTTATGTGCACCGTGTCGTATGCAAACCTAGATGGTTTGGACGGGTACATACTACATGCCGGATGTACACATTCTGCTGACACATTCACATGCAGCCATTTACATATCTGTACCTGCGGTGGGTTGCTGACATGTGGGTACGTATTTGCCCGCGTGGCATTGCCTAACACAAACATCTTACCACAGTTCAGGTATGCACATTGTGTGTGGTTGTATAGCTGCACACGGATGCTAGCAGGTTTGGGTGCAGGGGTATACATGGGTGTGACTGACATGTACAATGAGGCTATTGTGTAGTACATCCGAATGCATGGGTTCTGCTTCTGGATATTACACTTCATCATACACCATCCAGTGTATGCAACAGAGATGTTGCTGGGTCTGGGATATGTTGCTATGCACATGTTTGCCTGTGTTTGAGGTATCTTGCTTCCTTACTGTTGTTATGTCGGCACAGCTACCCGGCTATGTACTGTCACTACTGCTTGTGACCATTATGGTTGGCACCTTTTCCAATGCCCATAGTGGGGCATGTTATGTGGACACTTCGAAATTTGCAGGACTACACATACCCAGGGCTAGTGCAGTAGACAGAACTTCACTTGTTTGCCATACTATGAGCCTATTCTGTTAGCGTTTGGGTTCCTTATTTATTTTCTTATGCCATGTCTGTGTTCCATACCGTAATGTATATGTTTTATGCTACTATTTACATGTATATTGCGGAATTTATGGCAGGGGATCGCAGGTCATTTTCCATTTTACGATTGTTGCAGGGACACGACTGTCCAATCAGGGACTGTCCATGGCACTTTGGGACAGCAGGTAACCCTGGTGACCATGCCCATGTCGCTGCTGGGGTTTCCACCTTTTCCATTTTCCGATCTGGGATATTTCCGGGACTCACATCTGCCTTTACAGGCCGACACATACAAACGGTCACTATATAGCATAGAAATTCACTTGTTTGCCTAAATAATTTGCTTATTATTGTGGCAATTTCCTTGCTTATTCTGTTTATTGTGTCATTTCGGTATTTCTGTTACAGAAATAACCAATTCATGCTACCATTACATTACATACGGATATCATTGTGTCCTACACTCGTAGCACATCAGCCATTTCTAATATGTTTTTGCGGGACACAACTGTCCATGGAGAGACTGCCCCAAACAAAGTGGGACAGGTGGTGACCTTAGTCGCTGCTCCTATGTCGGTGCGGCGCTGACATGTTGCTGTACACCTTCTCTGAGTGTAAACACTGACAGTGCATTGCGGGACGGAGGCGGTCTTATGCGTATCCTTTGCTCCTTGAACGGGTACACTTATGCCTTGGTGGCTTCTATTTGCTTCTCCGTTAATTTGGAACGGGGACTATGTTGCGTACTGTACGTGCGTTTCATTCTGCACGGGACCTGGCTGCTGCCATTACTATTGTGGGCGGACCGTGGCTGTCAGCACATTAGGTTGCTCACCTCCTGCCGGCTTAGACACGCCTCCAGACGCATCCTACCTGGGCTCGCTCACGTACACTACGCACGTGTCTGTGATTCCGGTGCACTCTCATTAATATGTATATGGCGCTACTGCGCCGGATATTCCATGCACCGCCGGCGCAGGCCTTACGCCGGCCTTGCGCCGAGCTTCATGAATCCCGGGGTATGTGAATTTGGTGCTGCCCAAAAAGATTCATAGTTTGAGTTAGGGAACATTTAAAAATTATACTAATCAACTGTAATGATATCCTGGGTTAGTATATTTAACAAAGTCATTTTTAATATATTACATAACTCTACATATGCAGCATAACTATTACTTTCAGCTAATAAACAGAGCAAACTTTTCTCAAAATTATTGTTATTTACAAGTAGCATACCTCCACCTTAGACTTCTTTTTACAAATCTCACATCCTTCATTTGTTTCAGTTCTCCTAAAGCTTTTCTTTTGTTCAAATTAAAGTAAGGCTACAAGGTGATTGTTTTAACAAATATCTTACCTCATCCTCACAAACAGACTGAAACGCTTCTAAAGGCTGGTTTCACTGAGCATTAAATAGACTTCTCTTAAATAAATTATTGTTTGGTAACAAATCAGTTACCATTTTGTCATGAAACAACCAACCAGCATAATTAGTGAACATGTAATCCTAGTTCAGTTAAAGTACTAATCACATCTGCTCATAAAGATGAACAAAAGAAAATCCAAAGTTCGTATTTTTAATATGCAAATCGTTAAATGTCATTGAGTTTAATCTGTGAATTAATTAACATTAATTAATTAACATTCACCCTCTGTTCCATTTGAAGTACTGTCCTCTGTTGATTTATTGATTTCTGTGACTGTAAAAAGTCTTGTTTTCAACTCTGCGGTACTTAGCATGTCATTAATTTAGTATTTTTATTGCTCTTAGTTTTCATTAAAATGTTATTTGATATTTTACCATCAGAGGGTAGAAAAGATAAATATACATAAAACTATTCTAGGAGAGAAATAAAAGATATGACTTTTCAACATACTAGACCCTGTGGACGTTGTAACTACTGTAAGTACATTGATACCAATACAGAATTCAGACACCCCGACTTACACACTACCTTTGATACGAAAGTTAGTGCCACTTGTGACAGCTTGAATATTGTCTATTTAGCGGTATGTCAAGTTTGTAATGCATTCTATGTTGGCAAAACGAATCGATTATTTAAGGATAGAATACGTGAACATGTCTATCATATTAGGAAAGCATCCATGCATAATGCATTGGCCAAACATGTAGCACAGAAAGGAACTGAACACAATTTTCTGTTTAGAGTATTAGAAAACATTACGCAAAATATACGAGGGGGTAATATTAGGAACTATACAGAAGGTCAGGAAAGCAAATGGATAATTAGGTTGAGAGCTGATAGAGGCATTGGGTTAAATGAGACAGCCTCTATCAAGCCTATACTTAATAAACGTAGGCATGTGAAATTTTAATTCTTTAATTTAGTATATACTTATGCATTTTTATTTATTGACATATTCATAGTTATATACATTAACACATTTTTATATGTATATGAGTTTAAGTGTACATAATATCAATTGCTATTAACTCTGAGTATCAGTTAAACATATGCTATTCATATTTATGTTTTTATGTTTTTATATGTTTTCATATAGTTTTATACATGTTTACATAATATAGGTAGATACCTTAATGTTTGTATACAATAGGATTAGACAAACGCATTTTGGTATATATATATATATATATATATATATATATATATATATATATATATATATATATATATATATATTCATATATATTTTTTGTAGTATTTATATTTATATTTGTGATGTGTCTAGAGATATATATGACATATGCATTTTAAAAAGCATAATGTTTCACATTTTAATTAGAACAACATTTTAATTAGAACAGCTTTTTAATTAAAGTAAGAAATGTATATAGCTCATTAATATGCAAGTATATCAGTTCTTTAATAGGCCAAAGATTATTAGTCATGTATATATAAATAGCTTCTATAGACACAGGTCTGTGTTGTGATCTGAAGAAGCTCAAGTGTACTGAGTGAAAGCGCTAATCTACTGACCTACTGCAGTTCTTTTATTAAAGTTTGATACGTTTTGGTATTTTGCCTTGGATTCTTATTATAAGCTCTGCCACACTCCAGTTCTTGACGTTCTGTTTATACATAAAACCATGTTTTTTTTAAATTAATAAATGTTTAATGACTAAATAAAATTATTGGTGGGTTTGTAGTCACAATATATCTGGTTTAAAGAGGTATTGAATTCTATCCAAAGAAGCCTGTAATATATTGGATAAAAGCATTCATTAAAGTGTATTGTTTATTTCAATTTTTGTGTTTTAGCATACTAATAACTGAAGCTAGCTCATTAGCAATCAAATGTATATTTTCCATATTTAACATTCCCATTTTTAGAGCTAAAAATAGATATCTATGAGAAGTGGGCTTTATGTTACACTGACCACTTCAAGTTAACCTTCATACAGTATTATATATCTCCATGGGCTCTTTATATCAAAATCAGCTTTTCTTAACATATTCAAGAACATTTTCTATTATGATATTTTTTTTTAGTCTTTAAGAATAATTTTTGTTCTGAAACACATTACGTGTCTGCCTGGTTTCTTTCATAGTCTACCATATCTGGATTGCTTGTCTTATTTTGGGACAGTTTTTGCCTACAATATCTTTATTGGGAGAAACAGCTTCAGGTGTCTATTTCTGCAGCTATCACAGTTTTTCAGAATCATTATTTCCCTGTCATAGGACTAGTTGTGATAATCCTTGCTGCTCCTTCTCCTATAACTTTAACTTTGATGCAGCTTATCAGCTTCTACACAAACTACACAGAACTCCAGCTTCACGCTGCACGTATTCCCATGTCTTTTGAATTCTTACTTTATCTCCAATTATTACTCATCTATCTCTTTCCAACAGTTACCATATTGATCCTCAGACATCAACAATATAATTGAAGCAAGGGTAGATCAGAGTGCATGTGTGTGCTGTATCTTTAAGAAGCATGTCAAGGCTGTACGTGCACATATAAATTCCAGACATGTGCAATCTCTGGTGCCATTTTGAAAGAGCAGCCAGAGAGAGAGCATGCATGATCGCAGCTGTTAGTTTGTATATAAGTAACTTAAGCTAAAGTCAGTAAACTTCAGTGTTTGTATAAAATAAAGCTGCTTGAACAGAGCCCCTGAAGACTCTTCTATTGTGTCCTAAATAGGAGAGTGACATGGTGTCAGAACTGGGATCGCAGAGAATAATATTCAGAGCCATGAGGTGCAGAGATGACAGTGAAGGTGAAACTGAGAGAAAAGAGCACAAAATAAGCCAGAAAAGAATCAAAAGTAAAGAAAAACAGCACAAACTGTTTATTTGCTGGAAAAGACAAAAAGGGGCATTACCAGGGCACAAACTGCATTATTAAGCAAGCGGAAGGCACAAAAAGTTTGTTAACTAAAGGAAATGTTTAAAATAAAGGTATTTGATGAAACAACAGTAAAGCAAAACAAGTATCTTTAAAGCAAAAATGAGCATGTTAAAAGCAAAATGAGTATGTTTAAGGCAAAACTGGGCATGTTTGGAGTAAAACGAGCACAAAGAAAGTACACTGGGGATGAAAAGGGCTTAAACGAGCAAAAAAAATATAATAAGGGCAAAAAGGGCACATTAAGCAAAAATAATGCAAGGCAACTGCATCTGCTTTGGCAAACTGCTGTGTTTTGGCATAACTATGACTTCGTATTGTATCAAAGGCATAACTTAAGTTATTCTAAGTATCTCAAAGTGTGTAAAAGTGTCTACAGTGTGTCCTTATTACTGTGTATGCATTTCAAAGAGTTTATTGTGAGCAAAGTGCAACTATTTTGTGAAATACAGTCAAAGTATAGCCATTTCAAAAAGTTTCTTGTGCTGGGTGTGTCTATTCATAGAGTGCCGCCATTACAGAGTGTTTCTTGTACTGTAAAGACTTGTCTAGCAAGGTACCACCATTTTGGAGACATTTCAGTGTGCTGTGTACAGTTATTCGCAAAGTACAATTACTTCAAAGTGTTACTGAGCTTTGGGCAAGAGATGTTCAGTTTATTTGCATCATGCAGTTATTTGAAATGCTTTTAAAATGTTGATAAATGACTTTAGCATTTCAAAACAATATTACAAGAGTATTACAGTGTCCA
Organism: Protopterus annectens; assembly: GCF_019279795.1. Classification (NCBI taxonomy): domain Eukaryota; kingdom Metazoa; phylum Chordata; order Ceratodontiformes; family Protopteridae; genus Protopterus; species Protopterus annectens. The sequence goes on along the minus strand of NC_056744.1, from coordinate 1,084,378,625 downwards.
AAAGTTTATTTCATTCACATCGTAAAGTTGTTTGGGATGTTTCTTAAAATGATGACAAATGACTTTAGCATTGCAAAACAATATTACAAGAGTGTTAAAGTGCCCAAGAAGTTGATTTCGTAAAGTCCAGTTATTCAAAGGTAATACAAGTTTGTCCATTAGCATAATTTCAAAAGCCCAAAAGGTATAAATTCAGAACCACAAAGGCAAAAGGCAATGGACAAAGTTACAAATACTGGCATGTTTCTGGCATATGTGCATGTGTGTATGTTTGTGCTTATTTACAAAACTCTTCACTGGTATGTGTCAATATGGCAGATGGATTTCAAAAGCCCCTACCACTTGTATTTGATCAGAATATTGCAGAGAATTGGAAAATATCTGAGTAAGTGTACGATATTTTTATACAAACAGCTTATGCAGATAGAGATGCACACACCAGGGCATTCATTTTGCTAAACTTAGCTGGGTCAAACTCTATTGAAAGGGAGTGTTCATTTGTGTATGCACCAGCAGTATATGAAGGAGAAGGTGAAAACCATTATATTGTTGTATAGGATGAATCAAGGGTAGACCCCGAGTGTTTGAAGCGCAGGTTCAGAGAAATGTGTAACCCCCAAACAAATATTACATTACAGAGGTATTTGTTTTACACAATATATCAGAAACCAGGAGAAGCTTTTACAGCTTATATAACTAACCGGAGAAACAGAACTAAAGTGTGTTGGTTTGGTGACTTAAAAAAATGAGCTGATAAAGGACAGACTTATGTGTGGTATTAATAGTGCTGCTGCTGTGAGAAAGACTTTACTTCATGACAGTGATTTAACATTGAGCAAAGCCATAGAGATTTGTCAAATCCATGAGGTGACAGAAAAACACAGAAATATGCTTGTGAGTGACAAGAGCATGGCTTCAGTTGGCTCCAGAGCAAATGTTATGAACACGTGGCAAACAAAAGCAGGCCCAAGAACGTGGCAGCTACAGGGTTTCCAAGGAAGACACGTAGCTTTCCAGCAAGTTCTAAGAAGGGTGCATGCTCAGTGCAGTACAAGCATGAATCAGCGAAACCCAAATATAGCTTTATTGTTAACTGTCACAATTGTAGTGCAAGCCATGAGTCTAAGAGAGAGAAGTGCTTAGAATTCGGTCAGGAATGTCACATGTAAAAAATGGAACTATTTCCAAAAGTTTTGCAAATCAAGTAAACCTCACACAGTTGTAAAGAAAAGTCACACCAAAAATGCAAGTTTATCAAGTATCCCCTTCTAACTCTAATCACAAATCCCCAGAGGACATTGCAAATTCCTTTAACAACTTCTTCACAGAGACTGTCCAATCTCTAGCTACTAAACTAAATCCCAACAGAGACTACCCAAATCTATCTACACCCAGTACCCAATTCTCCTTCAACTTTAAACCTATTCCTTCTTCACTCATTCAAATCTTATTAAAAAAGCTAAGACCAACCACTTTACCAGCTGACCTCCTTCCTGCAGAGTATTTGCAGATAGCTGCAGATAGCATAGCATTCCCCAGCTCTCTATTGATCATACAGATCCATTGCTGAAGCTACCATTTCCCAAATCTGGAAAATATCTCACATTATACCTCTACATAAAGGAGGCAGCTCCAATGATTTATCTAATTTCAGGCCCATAGCAATACTGTCACCGCTAGCCAAAATCATGGAGAAGTGTATCCAAAAACAACTCATGCACTATCTTGTCCATAACAAGCTGCTGGCCAACTCCCAACAGGGCTTTAGGCCATCCCATAGTACCACATCAGCTCTCCTTTCTTTCTCCAATGTTATCAACCACAACTGTAACAAAAATAAGCTATCCTCAGCACTCTTTCTAGATCTCTCAAAGGCTTTTGATATGGTTAACCAAAAACTACTTATCAATACTATGAAAGCCCTCTCCTTTGACAATCATGCTGTCCACTGGTTTCAATCTTACCACGGAAGACAACAGGCAGTCATCTGGCAGAACAAGCTATCCACTTGCTTGCCTATCACTCTTGGAGTTCTCCAGGGCTCCATACTAGGACTCCTTCTATTTTCCATATTTATCAATGACCTCCACACTGCTATCCCAGACGCTGTCTGCATCCAGTATGCAGATGACTCTACCATGATCTGCTCTGCCAACTCTGAGACACAACTACTCACACTAACTCAAGACACCTTTAACTCCATGGAAAAATGGCTATCTAACCAATGGCTGATCTTAAACCCTAATAAAACTAAGTTGCTCCTCTTCTCACCCACACTGAAGGCCCATCAACCCCTCTTTTCTATTGCAGCTAATAATGGGACAATTATCTCCGCCAATATCCATACCAAACTCCTGGGTGTAACTATCGATAACAACCTTAAATTTGATACACATGTCAGTAAAACTATCAAAAATGTTAATAGTAAACTTGGCTCCCTCTACAAAGTTAAGTCTTTCCTCACCCCACCTGCTAGAACTGCCATTGCTCATTCCCACGTACTCTCCTCCCTCCTCTATGCATCCTCTCTTTTCTCCAACTTGAATAAAACTGATCTAAACAAACTAGCCTCTTGTTATAACCATATTGTCAACTTTGCCCCAGGTACTGCATATAGGACCCACCACTGTCATAATTTAAAGCTTCTAGGCTGGCTTGAACTCCCAAACTGCATACAGTTCAGTCATCTCTTAATAGCACATAATATCCTTAACCATCCAGAAAACACACCGGCACTCAACAACATCATCAGTCCCTAAAGCAATAACTGACCACTATGCTCATCCAACAGACTTCAGGTGCAAACAATTAAATCTAATAACCTAGCTGGTGACTATCTGTTTGCCAACTCAGCTGGAAAATCATGGAACTCACTTCCAACAGAGCTCACTCTGGAATCCTCCCTACCTCTATTCAAAAAAAGTCTGAAAAATTTATTTATAAAACACTGGATATGCCCCTGTTCTAAGCCTGATTAATGAACTAACACAAAAATTATGAATATATCTGAACTGTTTTTAATATTTAGCCATCTGTTCTAATGTTAACTGATTAATTGCAAAGACCGTTAGCTTCACTGTTTGTAACTTATGTTAATGCATCTATTATGTCTTGTATATGTTATTTTTTCTGTGGAGCTTTTCTCCCCGGGCCTCCACTGAAAATGGACATGTAATCCAGTCGGACAATCCCAGTCAACAAATGTAAAATAAATAAATAAATAAAGTATAGCCGAAGCAGTCAGCTTTCTATGTAGATGGTGTATCAGTGCTTGGTGAAAGAGTTGATGCAGTGAATTTATTAACAAGGAGCGAATGTTTTGTACTGTCCAGATTAATGGAAAATCCACAGAGCTTAAAGCAGACACTGATTCAAAGTGTAATGTTATATCAGTAGACACATTTGCTAAAGTGAGAAAGTACGGTTGTGTACACTTACCATAAATGTAGATGTTCGAGTGTATTCACTGTTGCAGTCATTACATTTGGGTTATCTGCTTGCAGGTAGCCCTACGACAGCCTGATCAACAAAATCTTGGGTCCTGCATTGGTTGCTGTCCCTTCTTCCATGACGTCAGGTCATCAGGGGTATAAAACATGCAGCCGACGCCATTACATCAGTTTTTCTTGCCCCAGATGTCAGGTGCACCCCTAATGGGAAGCAATTAAATATAAAAGTACAAAGATATGCCTCCAACAAAAAAGCAAATACACCAAAAAGGCTTTTAAGCATAGTAAAGGAAAGTAGAGGTATAGCCAAAAGAAATTAGGGGGCTGGAGGGAGGGTAACCAGGACTGCAACAGTGAATACACTTGAACATTTACATTTATGGTAAGTGTACACAACTGTACTATGTTCGTGTTTCACTGTTGCAGTCATTACATTTGGGTAGATTCCCAAAGCTATGGTTGGGAGGAGGAAGTTAGATAGCATTAGGACCAGCTATAAGGCCCTGCAAGACTGTAGTGGCAAAGTCAGCTCTGGATTTAGAGAAAATTGGCAAATGATAATGCTTGGTGAAAGTATGTGCAGAACTCCAGGTAGCAGTTTCTAGGATGTCCCTGGTAGGGACACCTCTCAGAAAGGCTGTAGAGGTAGATGCAGCAATGGTGGAGTGAGGTCTGATCCCCTGGGGGATAGGTTTTCCATGGTGCTTATAACAGAAATGAATGCAATGGCTTATCCAATTAGAAATGGTTTGCTTTGAAATAGCCTTCCCCTCTGCCCCTGCAGCAAATGCCACCAGCAGTTGTTCAGATTTCCTTTGAGGTTTAGTCCTGTGCAAATAGAATCTAAGTTGTCTGTGCACATCTAAGAAATGCAGTATCCATTCCCCTTTATTCTGTGGATTGGGAAAGAAGGTTGGCAAATGAATGGACTGATTAAGAGCCACACTGGATACCACCTTGGGCATGAAGGATGGATTGGTTCTGAGGGACACCCTGTCCACATGAAATATGATGAAAGGCTCCACTACCATAAGGGCCAGTAATTCAGATAACCTTCTAGCTGAAGTGATTGCTAAAAGGAAAGCTGTTTTCCAAGAAAGAATTTTTAAGTCTGCAGTAGCAGCTGGCTCGAAAGGAGGTAGAGTGAGTTTCTCCAAGACAGAGTTAAGGTCCCAGGCTGGGGTTGGAGCTCTCCTGGGTGGTCTCAAATTTTTGGCCCCTCTGAGGAACTGCTTGAGCAGTGGATGAGAGAAGAGGGGAGGTTCTGTGTTATAATGAGCTGAAATGGCTGAGGCATGGATTTTAATGGAGGAAAAAGACAGGCCCTTGTGAAGCATCTCAGTTAAGTATTGTAAAATCTGAGGTAAATTGGGCACTGCTGTGCTCATCCCTTGAGACTGGTTCCAGGCTCAGAATCTTTTCCATTTTTCAGCATAAGATTTTCTAGTACTACGCCTCCTTGCCTCTAAAATGATATCCATCACAGGTTTGCTAAGGGATGGTAAAGGAGAGATTAAGTAATTAGCCAGGCTGCAATATTCAGTGTTAGAAGCTGAGGGTGTAGAATCTGGTTCCCCTGCTGAGACAGCGAGGAAGGAGTCTGAGGCAGGTGCCATGGAGATAACCATGACACACTGCGCAGAAGGGGGTACCAGTGTTGGTGCGGCCAGTCTGGAGCAATCAAAATCATCCTTGGTTTGTCCTGTTTGATTTTTAGTAGTACTTTGGGGAGCAGAGGCAGAGGGGGGAAGGCATAGACTGATAGGTTTTTCCAGATGAAGGACAAAGCGTCCACTTTCCAGGCTTGTTTGTGGGGATTCCTTGTGCAAAATTTGTCCAATTGGTAGTTCTGGGGAGAGGCAAACAGGTCTATATCTGGGCTCCCCCATTTGCTTGTCAACATGTTGAAAGTCCTTGGTTCCAGTTTCCACTTGTGTGGGTCCATGAGGTTTCTGCTTAGTCCATCTGCTAGTGTATTTAATTTTCCTGGCAGGAACTGAGCTTGTAGGTGCACTTGGTAGCTCAAGGCTGTGTTCCACAATACCACGGCTAGTCTGCAGAGGGGGTAAGAATGCGTACCCCCCTGCTTGTTTATGTACCACATAACAGTGGTGTTGTCTGTCTTTACCATTAGTTGTCATGGAAGAATGTGGTCCTTGAAGGCTGTCAGAGCATTCTGTACAGCTAACATTTCTTTTTGATTGATATGCAGGTGCATTTGACTTGGGTTCCATTTGAAACCCAAAAGTGTATACCCACAGGGTGCAAAACTGATAAGAACCAAAAAACAAAGAACCACGTCCAAAGCACTAGGCAGAAGTTTAATCCAAAGTACATACGAATTCACTTGCTAAGTGCTTTCACGATTACAAATGGCTTCATCAGAGTATGTGAAAATCATCCATACCACATATTAAATACTTAAGCAATTAGTTACACAACCAATAAAAAATTAGATAGTTAATTACTTAAATAAATAATGGTAAAAAGATGTAAACACAGGAAGTATCCACGCACAATAAAAAACAGTACCTTAACTTGCTATTAAAAACAAGTGTGTAAAACATCTTGTCTAAATTATGTACACCTGTGTCTCTCCATCAAATAAGACTAAGATAAGAAAAAAATAATATAATAAAAACAAAATTAAAAATAAAAATTAGTAGAAATAAATAATAATGTTGTTGGTAGTAATTTGAATAAAACATGTAGGGGTGTTGGAATTCCTTCTAACCTCCTGTTTGTACTATATCCTGTTAGCCCTTTCTTTTAAAACTGGTTTTAGAGAAATATATTCATTCAAACTTGGTGGGGTTGTTGCATCCAAAATTATTTGCCATTTATATTCCAATAATTCCACCTTCAACCTTTCATCCCCACCTCTTTCAAGGCATGTCACATAAATTTCTTGAAATCGACACATTGTATACTATGCATATATAATGCATAATGGGTGTCCTTGTTTTTAATAGCCCTCTGCTGTTCTGCAATCCTGTCTTTTAACCTACGGACAGTTTTGCCTATGTAGAATGCATTGCAACTAACACAGGTAGCAATATATACTAACTTCTGTGTGTTGCAACTACACCTGACAGGGCACCCTATAGTCTTAGTATAGTTGGTCACCACTACATAGGGTCCTTCATTGATGAACCTGCAAAATTTACAGGTTCCACATTTATACATTCTAGAACACTTATAAATAATTCTGTTTCCCTCCAAAATGTCTTTAATATTCTTTCCCCTGGAGTATATTATTTTGGGGAAATTTCCTAAATCTTTCCTCATAGTTTCATTAAATAATATATCCCAAGTTCTTTTCACTACTTCAGCAACTCTACTAGTGTGACTATTGTATTTCAAAATTAATGCTTTACCTTCAAGGCTGTTGTTCTTCTGAACCATATCAGTGTTGTTGCCCCCTAGGATAGGTTCATATATACTCCTCCTTTTCTCCAAAATCTCATTTCTGATTTTTAACAACATCTTTAGGGGGTATCCCCTGTCTAAAAAGAAACCAATAAGGGTATACATTTATTTAATACAAGTGTCATCATCACTCATTATTCTTGAAAGTCTTACCATCTGGCCCTTCACTATTCCTCTTTTTTGATGAGGGGGGTGGTAACCATTATAATGTAACAAGGAATTGCTATGAGATTTTTTCCTGAAAATGTTACTATGTAAAGTATTAGCAAATTTGGTTAATTTGATGTCCAAAAATTATATTTCATTTTCATTCCATTTGCTTGTAAATCTAAAAAAAATTGTAGTAGTATTTAGATATTCAACAAAGGACATAGCATCATCCTCACTACCCTTCCAAAGTATTAATATATTGTCAAGGAATCTGTTATAAAGAACAATCTTGTCATTATATGGTGAACAAAATACATAATTTTCCTCCCAATATAGAAGAACCAGGTTGGCAAATCCAGTGGCACATTTAGCCCACGTTGCCACACCTGAAGTTTGTTGAAAACTTTTGCCTTCGAATGTAACAAAATTGTTCCTCAAAACTATTTCCATACATGATGTCATCATATTAACTTTGGCCGCATTTAATTTTCCACTTCTAACCAAACTATGGGTAAAATATTCAACCCCTACATCCTGTGGAATTACAGTGAATAAGTTAATGACATCTATGGTAAGAAAAGACCATTCAGTAATGTCATCAGAAATTCTATCAAGTCTATCAAGTCAATGCCAAGAATCTTTCAAAATATGTCGAACCCCAGCCACAACCTTCTGAATCCCTTCATCCACAAAGGCAGTCAAGGGTTCAGTCTTAGAACCCCGAGAAGAAACTATAGCTCTAAAAGGAGGATCTCTAGTGCCTTTATGTATTTAGGGGATACCAAAGATGACTGGTGTGACTGGGTGTTCCACATTTAGAAAGTTGAATTCAATTTCAGTCAGTGTCCCTTGATATAGGGAATCAAGTAAAAACAGGTCAATTTTATAATATGCTATGTACAATTCGTTAATAGGTAGGTTGTGTGGTCATCCAAAATTTCCTGCATTTTAGCTATATAATCACATCTGGACATAATCACCACATCGCCACCCTTATCGGGTTTCATAATTCTCAAGTCTTTGTTGTTAGCTAATTCAAATAGAGCAACCTTTTCCTGTTGAGACAAATTCCAAACTGAATTTTCCCCCCATTTGGTATTATTCATGTTCTTGATTTCTGTAACACATAGTTTCTCAAAAACGGACACATCCTTGTTGCAAGGGGGTATAAATACACTTTTCCTTTTTAAATTCCCCTCATTATTTTGATCACCAATACCACTGATTGTCCTTTAAGTAAAGGGCCAGATTTAGCTGTCTAACAAACATTTTGATACTAGTGAGTGCATCCACCATATTAGTTCTAAAACTGGATACAAATAAAAACCCTTTTAACAAAACATCATGATGAAATTCTTTAATGTCAAAGGCACTATAATTGTAAATACTGAAATTAGATTTGGCGAGGATTTTGCACTGTAACAACAGATTATCATTGTTTAAACATATTTCTTCATCATAAGTAGTGGTAGTAGGGGAAGAGAATGAAATTTCACATACATCACAATCAGAGTCAATATCAAAGTCATTTAGTATCTCCTTCTGTTGTTGTTGTAATTGTACCAATGTTTGTTCCAGCGGTTGTTTGCCCATCGCTGACCCTGTTGTTTTGTGTCCACAGCATAATGCTGATTGTTTGAATTCCTCTCCCTCTTGTTCTGTAGCCGGGCTGATCTCCTTAACGGTGGGTATTCGTCTAAAAAAGCACCAGATGCAGATGCACCATTGTTCAACTCACCATCATCATTAACGAGTTCCTCATTAACAGTAGTAGCATCCTCACCGTACTTGTCATGACTATATTTAACGAACCCATAGGCCCGGTTGTTTTTGTAGTCATCTGTGTCCCTAGCTAACTTCTTAATTTTCATTTGTATACTTTTTTCAACATATTTATCAATGTTACTTAAAACATCCTGGTAACCTTGTGCATTTTGAAAAAACAACAAGTCCCCCACAATGCTTTCATTCAGTTTAACAATTTCTTTCTCAAGCATACCTATCTTACTTTGTTTTAACAATAATGTCCAACATTTGTAGACCTGTCTTGTTAAATAAATCTACCAATTCTTTATAGGCTTGTGTCCCTTATTCTATACCATTGTAAAGTTTCCAAATCCTTAGTCCCTTAGGGAACTGTTGTAAAGTGATGGATTTAGTCAAAAATGCATTGTCCAATTGTAACGCCCTATATTTTCTACATTTAGTCCCAAATATGTCTAGTTGTTGTTTAACAGTGAGTTCCAAAGTTCTACCTTCCTTAGAAGTAGTAAAATCAAAGGTAGGGCCTTGAAACCACCATTTAAAATCCTTACCAAAGTAGTTGTTACCATTACAGTGCTGTTTTTCACCTTTCACATGAATGGGAATATACACTGTTAAACAGCAACAGGTGCTGACATCTCAAGAATAGGTGCTTGCTTGGTCGGGTCTGGTCTCAAGCCTGTGCTCATAAACAAATGAGCTACATATGTAACTCCTGGAAGTCTGAATTTGCACTTCAGAGAATTGAGCTTCAAGTTTATTTATTTATTATTTATTTAAATGTGTTGACCGGGACTGTCCGACTGGACGTAGGTCCTTTTTCAGCGGAGGCCCGGGGAGAAAAGCTCCACAGTTAAAATAAACAGACAGTATTTACATTGGATTACATAGTGATTAACAAATTACATAGCAATTACTTACAACATATTTACAAATGAAGAACATAGTACATCAGTAGACAACTAGAATCTTTATCTGTGAAGTGCATACCAGACATTAACAAATGTTACAAGAAGAAGAAGTTTGTGCTGTATAATAAGTACTGTCTTATGAGCATCTGAGCTTGCTATAATCAAGGTAGTTAGTGGAGTGGAAAGAAAGGTAGTGGTTGGATGGGGTGGATGATATTAGAGTGGGAGTTGCAAGGGCATAGCCAGCATGTTTTTAGTTTTACTTTTAGCAAAGTTTTGAAGTGGGTGCATGATGGTATGGAGGTAATTGTGGGTGGGAGTGAGTTCCATAATTTGGCTATGGCACAAGAGAATAGTGCTTCACCAGCAGAGTTATTGGCTTTAGTGATCTGCAAGTGATTTTTGCTGCTGGATCTTAGAGGTCTGGTGGTGCGATAGGGTTGGAGTAGATTCTGGAGGGATGGGACATTTAGTGGATGGTTTACTAGTTTGTGGGCGAGTGAGAGTTGATACCACTGAAGGAGGTGAGGGAGTTCAAGCCAGCCCAGTTCAGCAAGTGAGAGACAGTGGTGAAAACGTTAGGACGCCCCTGTGGTGAATTTGGCGATTTTCTTGTAGAAGGTCTCTATCTTGTTTAGATCACATTGCCTTAGGTTGGTATATATTGGAGAGGCATAAAGTAGAGTGGAGATAAGGTGGGAATTTGCTATTGAAATCTTTGCTGCTTTGGTGAGAAATTGCTTATTTCTGTATAACGCTCCTAGTTTTTTGTGGACTTTTTTTATAGTCATGGATATGTGAATGTCAAATTTTAGTTTATTGTCTATTTCCACTCCTAGCAATTTGGTGTGTTCAGTTGGATATATAGTGGTGTTGTCTATTGCTGTGATGTTAAAGTGAGAGTTGTTTTGAGTATGTTTGGTGGGTTGGAAGATGAGTAGTTTAGTTTTGTTTGGGTTGAGTATTAATCGGGCATCGGATAACCATGTTTCAACAGAGGAAAAGGCTTCCTGTGTGATTTTTTGCAGTTTTGGTAGGGACTGGGCTGAGCAGATGATGGTCAAGTCACCTGCGTATTGTATGAGTGTGCCATGTTTGGTGGCAGAGGCTAGATTATTGGTGTAAACAGAGAAGTGTAGGGGTCCAAGGATGGATCCTTGGGGAACCCCTATGGAGACAGGTAGTTGGGGAGATATGTCATTCTGCCATACAACAGATTGTTGGCGGTCAGACAGGTAACTCTGAAACCAGTTGGTGACCGATTGTGAGAAGGATAGGTTATTGAGGACAGAGATAAGTTGTTTGTGTGGGACCATGTCAAATGCTTTAGATAGGTCTAGGAAAGTAGCAGAGGAGAGATAGCCATTGTTTTTATGCTGAAGGATAGTGTTAGTAAAGGAGAGTAAGGCAGTGGTGGTGCTATGGTTTGGTCGGAAACCATGCTGAGTACTGGAAAGGAGGTTGTTAGTAAGGAGGTAGTCTGAGACCTGAGAGTGTATGCATCTCTCTAGTATTTTGGAGAGTGGAGAGAGAATAGCTATGGGGCAGTAATTGGTTAGTTCTGTGGAGGGTCTGCCTTTGTGGAGGGGAATTATATGTGATACTTTCCACAGTGTGTGAACGTAACTTTCTGACAGAGATCGGTTAATCAAGATGGATACTGGGTAGGCCAGAGCATCAGCTGTGATTTGTAGGTATTCACTTTGGAGGCTGTCTGCTGCTAATTTGGTGGGTTTAAGTTTAGTTAAGAGTTTTTTTGTGTTGGAGGTAGGTACAGGAGAAAAAGAGAAGGCAGTGGGGAGATTACTAGTTGAAGGTGTGGGTTGAAGGGGATGGGGGGTTGTGTTGTTTAGCTAGTGATAGTATGGTTTGGGTGAAGTGTGTGTTGAATGAGGTAGCAATATTTTCTGATGAGTGAGGGATGTTAGGAGGAGGGGTACTGACTTTACCTGGGTGGAGGATTGAGTTTATGGAGGACCAGAATTGTTTGGGGCTGTGTTGTGAGGAGTCTAGGGCAGACTGGTAGTATTGGGATTTGTCCTGTTTTATTAGCTTTTTGACTCCATTGCGTAGTTCTAGGAATTTCTGTCTAGCTGAGGGGGTTTTGTCTAGTTGAGGAAAGTTTACCTCACATGCTCTGTCTAGAACTTTCTTGAGGTTAATGTCATGCATTGCTTCACCACTGCCTCCAACCAATAAATCATCTAGTATTATGGCAAAGGAAAACCTGAAAAAATGTGTTCCATTGCATGCTGAAAGACTTCACTTGCAGAATTTATTCCAAATGGCATCCTTAAGAATCTGTATCTGCCAAATGGAGTATCAAAAGTAGTTTGAAATGAAGATTTGTGATCAAGCATCACTTGCCAAAATGAACTATTTGCATCTAAGACAGAAAAGACAGTGGCATTTGGTATTAGAGCTGCAATGTCTTCGACTGTGCGCATTGAATGATATGGTCTCTTTAATGTTTGCTCAAATCTTTTGGGTCAGTACATATTTTGATTTCATCTGATCCTTTTTTGTGAGCGACTACTATGGACGACACCCATTCACTTGGTTCTGTAACTGGACAAATTACACCTTGCTGCACCATTTTATCCAACTGAGCCTTAACTTTATCCTGCATAGCTATCAGAAGTCTTCTCGCTGGTTTGACTACTGGAGTGACCTCTAGGTCTAACTTCATGGAATACACAACTGGAAGTTTGCCCAACTTGTCATTGAAAACATCAGCATACTCTGAGAAAATGGTTTCAGAAAAATTAGAACTCAGAAATGCACTTATATGATGAAGTTCTTTAGCAAAAGAAAGCAGATTCATTCTCACACTATCTTTGAAACCCAATAAAGACTGCACTGGTCTTCGAACTACATAGAATGACAAGTTGCAACAGTTCTCGGCCAAATAACATGAAAGCATCACTGAGCCTTGGGTTTGAATTTCTTCACCTCCATAAGCAACAAGTCTCACACTGCTGGTTACATTGAGTTGTTCATTAGATATTCTTCCTGTTTCACTGTTGCAGTCATTACATTTGGGTTATCTGCTTACAGGTAGCCCTCAGTCGGCCTGATTAACAAAGTCTTGGGTCCTGCGTCGGTTGTTGTCCCTTCTTCCATGACGTCAGGTCGTCAGGGGTATAAAACATGCAGCCAATGCCATTACATCAGTCTTTCCTGCCGTACGGTACCCGAAGCAGAAGCACTTTTCAAGTGCCAGTCGGCCGACTCCTGAAATTTTCATTTTCGAGTTTCAGAAATGAAGTCTTCAACTAAAGCTAAGTACCCCGTTGGGGAAACTTTTTCTTGCTCCTTATCGATGTCAGTAAAAGTTAATAATTGCATTACTTGTGGAAAGCAAGTACATCATAAAGATTTTGATTTGTACTGTATTCCTTGCCTAGGCCCTGACCATGACGTACCTTGCTGCCGGTTTTGTGCTTTATTTAATCAGCGCACTATCCGTCGTCTATATATTTTCGCCTCTAAATATTTCGGTTCTCAGTTTAATTATCCAGAAATGTCGTCGGTTAGCCATCCGACTACCGGGATTCCGAAAAAATGCAAGATAAAGACAGAGACAGGCCGCCGAGGTCCAAAACTGCCGATGACGCTTCTCCTAAGCCAGTCACCAGTTCACCTGTACTCAGTGAGGCGCTTTCGCAGCCCCTGATACCCACTACTTCTGATTCGCAGGCCTTTACTGAGACCCATTCAGAGTCCGGTATGCCGCGAGATGCTTCAACTATGAAACCCACGGATGGGTCCGGAACGCTGTGCAGGCACTGGCTTCTGAGGGTGTATTCAGGCCTATGGACTTGCATATTAAATCAATGCCTCCTTCTTTACTTAGGCCTAAATCTCGATCTATTCCTAAAAAAAGATGCCCAGGCCACATGCTCAGGCCTCTATGCCTAAAAAACAAATGATAAGAATGGCTGAAGATCTAATATCTCTAATCAGGGGTAGCCAACCCTCCCCCCCTTCTAAGAGGCCTAGGACTGAAGTTGATTATGAATCTTCTGACCAGAATTCTGTTGTTTCTGATTCTTCTGATGATCTGGATTTGCCCTTATCTACTTATGAAGATTCTGATGCAGAGGACTCCATTCCCTCTGCTTCCAATCCTGAGGATTTTTCTTTTGGGGAAACCTTATATAATCTAAGGGAGCATTTCCACTGGGAAAGCCAGGATTTGTTTAATTCAAAAAAGAGGCTTAGGGATTTCCTTCTCCTACCTCAGCGTAGGCCTTTAGCTATTTCTGCTGTACTAGACATTGCTGATGATGCTTTTTCGGAATCTAGTTTGGCCCCTGATTCCCTGCCTACTGCTCCCAGAAAACCTGACAGATACTACAGGGTCCCTGAGTCCCACAAGTTCCTTTTTAAAAATCCTATTGCAGATCCAGAGACTATTTTACAGGGGCCCAAGGGCATTAAGGCTTCTACTGCTAAAAATCCTACCCCTTCTGATAGAGACTCCAGGGTGCTGGATAGATGGGGTAAGAAGGTTTACACTACTGCAACCTTGGCCATTACGGCTTTAAACTGCCAGTTTCATATGTTAAAGTATCAACAACATGTTATTGGACTGCTTAAACAGAAAATGATGTTGATTCCTGACTGTGTGGAAAATAAAGAATTACAGGATTTAATGCATTCTGCTGAACAAGTTGGAAAACATACTTTGCAATGTGGTTTTGATTCATTAGAGGCCTCTTGCAGTGCTGCTGTTACTGGGTCTGTGCTCAGAAGGAATGCTTGGCTTAAGGAGCAATCTTTGCCTGATCATGTTAAAGCTAAATTGCTGGATGCTCCTTTAAATCAGGACCGCCTTTTCAGCAATAAAGCTGAGGAAGTTCTTAAAAAGATGGAAGATAAAGCTAAATCTATGCAGACTGTTAAATATTTTTTACAAGTTCCTAGATTTAGTAGGCACTGGCCCTCTAAGAATTGGTCCTTTCCAGCCCCTTCCAGGTCTTCTCAAGCCAAACCCAGACACAGCAAAAACCCCAGGTTTCAGTCCCAGGGGACACATAGAACTAAGCAGTGAGGGGGCCTCCACTTCCAAATCTAGGAATAATAAGACTCCCCCTATGATAAACTGTCTCAATGACTTCCTTTTAAAATTTCCAAGCACTTATCAACTGACTGCCCCCTTGGGGGGAAAGATTGCTCTTCATGCAAAGAATTGGGAACTCATTACCCAGGACAAATGGGTTTTAAATATAGTGTCCCAGGGATACAGATTTCACTTTCACACATTGCCAACACCAAGCGGGTGCTGGACCTACCCCCAAATCAGTGGGCAGAGGCCCAAAAACAAGTACTTTCTCTCTTAAGCATGGGGGCTATTCAACTGTACCAGAAGAGGAAAAGGGACAAGGTTTCTACTCAAGACTTTTCCTGGTACCCAGAAAAGACAATTCATGGCGTCCTATCCTGGACCTGTCTACTCTAAACACCTTTTTGGAGATTCCAAAATAATTCAAGATGCTGACTCTTCACCATTTACTTCCTATGCTAGGCAAAGATGCCTGGTTGGCAACACTAGATTTAAAAGAAGCATCCCTGCACATCCCAATCAGGGAATCTTGCAGAAGATACCTACGCTTCAAAGCAAGCTACACACACTATCAGTTTTATGCACTGCCCTTTGGCTTATCTACCATACCCAGGGTATTCACAAAGATGTCAGCACCAGATAATGTACAAGTTCTACAGCATTTCCTAGGCATGGTCACCTACTTAGGCCAGTTTATATCAGACTTCAATGAGTTGTCAGCACCTTTAAGAGAACTAACATGTAAAAATGTTGAATGGTCATGGCTGATACAGCACCAGAAGGCATTTGAAGACCTTAAGCAAAAAATTGCCACCCCGCCTACATTAAGATACTATAATGTGAACCAATCAGTCACTCTTTCTTGTGATGCTTCAGAATTTGGTCTTGGCACAGTTATACTCCAAGAGGACAGACCAGTATCCTATGCATCTAGAACACTTACCCAAACTGAGATGCAGTATGCTCAAATTGAGAAGGAGGTTTTGGCAATAGTATTTGCATGTTCCAAGTTTCATGACTATATTTATGGTCGAGCTATTCATATTGAAACTAATCACCAACCTCTAGTTACTATTCTAAAAAAGCCTATGCATTCCACTCCAGTGAGATTACAAAGAATGATGCTCAAATTGCAAAAGTATAATTTCAAAATGATCTATGTGAAAGGCAAATTGCTCTATCTGGCTGATACCTTATCCAGATCACACAGAAATACGGCAGAACAGCTTGAAGCAGAGAACTTTGACTTTGATGTGATGTCAGTGCATAATTTTTCTACCACTAGACGTGATGAGTTAAGAGATCACACTCACACTGATCCAGTTTTGCAAAAGCTCAATTACTACATTAATGTTGGATGGCCATCAAAGTAATCTAGTGTACCACCTGAAGTGCAAACCTATTTTCCTTACAGAGATGAATTGTTGATGGAAGATGGCATTATTTTCAAAGGTCCAAAAAGTGTTGTACCTGCGTCCTTACAACAAGAATATATCCAGATTTTTCATCATGGTCACCCAGGTTCCACATCCACTAAGAGAAGAAATAGAGAATTAGTATTTTGGCCTTCATTACCGAGAGACATTGATAGAGTACTTTCTTCTTGTTCAGTATGCAATAGTACTAGACCACATTTGCAAAGAGAGCCTCTTCATCTAAGTCCAGTTCCTGAAATACCATGGTCTATTGTAGCAACAATCAATGCTACTTGGTTTTGGTAGGTTCTTATTTCAATTGGTTTGAGATTGATCTACTACCTAACCTTACATCCACTACTGTTATTACTAAGTTGAAACGGGTTCACTATTGTTTGTGCGAATGATCTTCTGTCAGCAGTACTGCTGCTGAAAATCAGGATGTCGTGCACCAGATGTAAATGGATGGGATAGTCGAACACACAGAGGTGGGAGGTTGGCATAATGGTTAAGGTGTTTACCTTAAAAACACAAGGTACAGGGTTTGATACTTACATGGGGTAATTGGCTAGGCTTAAAAATGGCCCACAAGGCAAGTTAGCCTAGTACTAATCTATAAACCTATCTATGAACCTATGAACACTTATGTGAATGCAGTAGGCATAAGCATAAGTGTATTCGACTATCTGCACTGAGATCGCGGTACAGGATTGGAAATTCATGCATATCCCCACTGTAGTGTGATCTTGGACTTAGAATATATTAGTAGCGGGGGTGTGAGGGGTGCAGCCCCCACAGGTGGGTGCAGGGGGGCTTGCCCCCCTGCAAAAATGTGATATGTTGTACTGGAGTCTGATTTACATCAGCTCCTATACGGCTATCACATGATGGTTTCGGTAACAATGTTGACTCAAATGTGTCGATCATATGGGTTAACATTTTGTCTGGTTGAAATGTTTGTGTTCGGTTTTACTTTTCATTGTTTTGAATTGCAAATATCTTGCCATTCGAATTAACGATAGTGAATCCACTGAAACGTTATTTCTCAGTTCACACAAGGTTCTTTCTGACAATGGTACTCAATTTACTAGCCAGTTGTTTCAGAAATTTGTAAAAGAATGAGACTTTGTACATTGCACTAGTAGTCCTGAATATCCTCAGTCCAGTGGTCTAGCTGAACATACAGTTGCAGAGTACAAATGAATTACTTGAAAGGTCAAAGCGTGATGATACTGAAGTGCACTTGAATTTGCTTAATCTCAGAAACATACCCCATGACGATATTCTTGGCTCACCTGCTCAAAGACTACTCTCCAGGCAAACTAGAACTACGTTACCCATTACTTCCACTTTATTGAAGCTTAAACCTAAGAACAATAAAACCATCAAGGCTCAATTGTTTAAGAAGCATAATATCCAGAAATCTAGTTACGAGAGATCGAGCAGATTACGTTGTCCATTGAGGGAAGGAGAGACGGTACGAATCCAAACATTGTTTCTGTGATGTAGACTCCAAATCTAAGAGTGAATCAGACATATTCCCATACCAGAATGTGTTCAAAATTCTGATTCCATTCCAGAAAATGTTCTGAACATTCCACAGGTCAACCATTTTGCAGAAACAGTTCCAGATGCTAAATCAAATTCCCAGTTTTATGTCACATGTTATGGACGAATATCTAAGCCCAGTGTGAAATACGCAGCAATGTGGACTTGATTTTTTATATATATATATATATATATATATATATATATATATATATATATATATATATATATATATATATATATATATATATATATATATATATGTGTGTGTGTGTGTGTGTATTTAGTATTGTATAATGCATGCCAAAGAATTACCTGTGATTTCTGCATGCTAAACAGACTCCTAGCATTGTATGATCTATTTCTCAAAGAGGGAGGATGTAGATCAGAATGCAAGTGATGTGTGCTGTGTCTTTAAGAAGCATGACAAGGCTGTACGTGCATGTATAAATTCCAGACACATGCAATCCCTAGTGCCATTTTGAAAGAGCAGCCAGAGAGACAGCATGCATGATCGCAGTTGTAAGTTTGTATATAAGTTACTTAAGCTAAAGTCAGTAAAGTTCTATCATGATGTGCTTGTATAAAATAAAGTTGCTTGAACAGAACCCACAAAGATTCTTCTATTATGACCTGACCTAAATAGGATAATCTGCTTTTCAACCTTCTCTCTACAGTTGAGCTGATTAGAGACTGAGTATCCTCACTGAAGTATTCTTATAATTCCAGAATTATGAAATGACAGTCCTCATAGCTTCATAGCTTTTCCTACAAAACTTTCTTGTTAGATTTTTCACTGTTTGAATAGTTCTCCCCCACTTTCACGCTGGGTGAAGATATTGTGAACTGGTTCCCTCCATCCATGCACAACTCCTTTCTCCCATTTTTACACATGGGGTCCACGTGTCACTTCAAATCAGTTTGATTATTGCAAGGAAATTGGTATCATAACCCACACATATGTTATACATGGTTTAATTTATCTTAAATTATTCTGTCATAATCTGGAGATATGCTCTAGAGAGAAAAGGAATGAAGGTCAGCAGGACTAAGACAGAATATATGTGTGTGAATGAGAGGGAGGATAGAGGAATGGTGAGGATGCAAGGAGTAGAGTTGGCGAAGGTGGATGAGTTTAAATACTTGGGGTCAATAGTTCAGAGTAACGGTGAGTGTGGAAGAGAGGTGAAGAAGAGAGTACAGGCAGGATGGAGTGGGTGGAGAAGAGTGTCAGGAGTGATTTGTGACAAACAAGTACCTGTAAGAGTGAAAGGGAAGGTCTACAAGAGGGTATTGAGACCAGCTATGTTATATGGGTTGGAGACAGTGGCATTAACAAAAAGGCAGGAGTTTGACCTGGATGTGGCAGAGTTAAAGATGTTAAGATTTGCATTGGGTGTGACGAGGGTAGACAGGATTAGGAATAAGTATATTAGAGGGTCAGCCCAGGTTGGAAGGTTTGGAGACAAAGCCAGAGAGGCAAGATTACGTTGGTTTGGACATGTGCTGAAGGGGGATGCTGAGTATATTGGGAAAAAGATGCTAAGGATAAAGCTACCAGGTAACAGGAAAAGAGGAAGGCGTAAGATAAGGTTTATGGATGTGGTGAGAGAGGACATGCAGGTGGTTGGTGTGACAGAGCAAGATGCAGTGGACAGAAAGAAATGGTAACAGGTGATTCGCTGTGGCAACCCCTAACGGGAACAGCCAAAAGAAGATGATGATGATGATTCTGTCATAATCTGTTCAGCAACTATACCAATTTCTTGACTCATTCCATAAAAGTGGAATTTCATTTTTTTTCAGAACTGCTAATCAATGCCCCAGCTAATGGCATATTAAATGTGTATAATCTAAAGCTTTCTTCTTTCAGCTGTATCTGTCAGAAAACCTGGTCTGCATCAAGCTTTGAGAAAAACATCATTTGGCATTCTTGAGACCTTTTCATCACAGTAAGCAATGAGTAATATTCTTTTTTAATCACTCAGTTCAGGTCTTGCAAATCAATACAAATTTAAATCTCAATTCCCTTTACAATAGTGACCATATTGTTACTCATGCTGTTTTCTCTGACTTGACCTTAATAACACGTAAGTTCTCAGTATCTTCAAATCATGTTCAGTTTTATATCTTTTTTTTTTTTGCTTAGATGTTTTTATTGATTTTACAAAATGAATGTAATTTCATAACTTTGCAATATAAAACATAATTTACACAGGTTAACAACTATATACAATTAATAACTATAAAATCTAAACAGGCAAACTATTTACAAAGGTGTCTATGTTTAAAAGATATACATTTTTACATTTAAAACTTCATTCCATTAGGTATTACAGTCATCTTTTTCCATTATTTCATTCGCTTTCATCCATGAGTTGGAATAACATTTCTTTCTGAGTTGCATGTGTAGTTTTCTGGTATTATTTATCAGTGACACTCTATCAGGCTTTATTTGTATGCAGTATTCTCATAGCAAGCTTGAACATTTCTCTTTGTGCTTGTAATTCAGAAAAGCCAGGCACAAGATGTAGGTAAGGCAAATAATGTGGTCGGTCACGTTATATGCTAATGAGGCAAAACAAGTTGGTGGAGCTATTCAGAAATGTCCAGTGTCAGCCACAGATGCTATACTTGCTTTAGAATTAAATTCCGCTAAATGCCCATTCCTGAAGGAGTGTATCACATGTTTGCCTTTTTTCTTCAAAAACTGCAAACTGGGAACCATTATTGAATCCCCAAATGATGTGGATATTCTACAAAAGGGCCTTACAGAAACAGATGCTTGGTGCCAGATCCATGGGCTCAAGCTTAATGCCAAGAAATGTATAGTTATCCCCTTTGGGAAAAAACATGTACCCATGAATTACCACATAGGTGATAGTACACTAAACACAGAAAGTGTGATGAGAGACTTAGGGGCACAGGTGGACAGTGGTCTCACCTTCGATAACCACATCACCATAACAGTCAGGAAATCCTTCTACATGGCACACCTCATCACTAAGGGCTTTTCATCCAGAAAAAAGGAGGTCATTGTCCCACTGTACTCATCCCTCATTAGACCCATTATAGAGTACAACACCCCGTTTGGTATGTACCTCACAAGACATCTGCAACAGCTGGAAAGGCCACAGAAATACCTCACTAAAAGAATCACAGGCCTAAAGCAGATACCCTCTACTGACTGTCTAAAACAACTCCAGCTATACTCTGTGGCATATCGTCTACTCAGAGGTGATCTCTGCTTAACATACAAGGCCATGTCAGACCTTGAGCTGTTGGACATGCACCGCTTAAAGAAATCCCACTCCTTCAGAGCCACACACTCCAGGGATCTAAATCTTGTCATCACAATGAGAAAAACATGCTGGAGGGATAGGTTCCTGACCTAGAGACTCCCTATACTCTGGAATAGACTGCCCATACATGTCAAGCAGAGTGCCTCCTTGGCGCTCTTAAAAAGGAACCTTAATGATTGGATGGGAGATAGGAAATTCACCCCAGGGATTACGTCAGTTGCCCTGCTAAACAGGGGTCCAGGGAAGTAAATATTGTGGGAAGAAATATCCAGGGAATTGTTATGGCTAGGCTTGTATAGCCCTAGGGCTAATAGCGTAGTACCAACCTATGAACCTATGAACCAGCAACACGTCCAGACTCACCACGGATATAAAACAGCTAGAACAAACCAACGTTTTGAGCAGAAGCTTTAATTCACAAAAGATGAGCGCTTTCGCGTATAAAATATACGCTTCTTCAGATCATAACATACAATGAAATTGTCAAGTTTATATATACTAGCAAAAGCATTCAATTAAATTCAATTAAGTAATTAGTCAATACACAATTAAATCATTGTTCAATTTATCCAACAAATCACTCTTCTGAGTGGCAGAGTGTATATATGAGTAACCCAACAATTTTATCACACTGAATGAAAATAAAAATAAAAATAAAAATATGAAATCATGTATTTCATCAAATGTGAAAACACAAATTCCATCAAAACACACATATTAAATATTAAAATGTCCGTTTAGACAATATTATGAAAATATTATAAAATATGTAATAAATAAAAATATTCTGTTTGAGAATGAGTACAAATTTATATGTAAACACTCTTGGAGCACATGTATCTAAATATGCCAAACCAAGAAACAACAACAATATCAGAGTTCGTCCCACTGACCTCTTTTACCTGCAGGAATTAAGGAAGGATCTAAGAGAGACATATGAACCTACTTGGAGTTGCAGCAGCCATTGTAAATGGATATGTGCAGGAAAATCTCTTTGGAGCTGATTTGAATAATGGTGCCCAACCTTGTCTACACTTAACATGTCACATCCACTGACATAGTAGACCTTTACCATGTGGAAAGAAAGACTGTCCTCAAAATTGTGGAAATGTGTTAGCCTCATCTGTACAGGAGTTATGGAATTTCTATTCCAGTGGATACTAAGGTATGTATGGACTGACATATATTAGCTACAGGGATTTTATAAGTGACCTACAGGGGACACATTACGGGTATCTCAGATATTAGTCTTGAGAATACTCAATCAGTTCCTCAGGTGGGGGAGCATTTGTGGTTCTCACTTACCCCAGGGAACAGAGCCAACACCATGCAGGAGTTCTTTGACACCACTTATTTCCCTGCAGATTGGGGCACTATAAATTGTACTTGCATTGAAATCAAGGCCCCACCTGTTGAACTGGGAATGAGATACATGAACAGCAAATTATATCACTCCATCAACTGCCAGCTGGCCTGTAATGCACAGGGTATCATCTTCAATGTGTGTGCAGGCCACCCAGACAGTATCAATGATTTACAAAGGGTAACTTCCCACTGATGCATCTCATTGGTGATGCTGAATATGCCCTACAGCCCTGGCTCATGACACCTATCAGAAATCCCACACAATCAAACTGACCAGGGGTAAAAACACAGAAACATTGCAGAGGAAGTGTCTGGGCTGTGGAAGGCACATTTTCACTGTCTGGATGCATCTGGTGGTATCCTGCAGGATTACCCCACCATATGTGCCAAAATACTGACCATGTGTTTTGTGGTACAAAATAGTATAGTTAAAAAGCAGTTGTATCAGAGTGGCCTCTTGCAAGCCCAGCAGTTTCCAGCACCAGAGGCAGCAGAATCTGAGACAGATGAAGAGTCAGATGAGGATCCAGCAGCAGGGGATGACCATGCCGAATGGAGATGGGCACAGTATGGTTTGGCACTGGTAAAGAGGAAGCAGATAGCATATAGCTTTACAACATAACTATATAAGAGATAAACAGTTACATACAGTAAAATGATGCATACAAAAAGACCAGGCTGTTCTTATCCATGCACAGACTGGCAATGCTGGCAATGCTGTGCATCAGACATATACAACCCAAGTCACATAGCATAAAGTGCAAGGCACAGTTATCATCATTTGTACAGGTGAACAAGGGAGCACAGGGGTGCATGTCTTTCCCAAGGAAGTGTGTGTGCGTGTGTGTGTGTGTGTGTGTGTGTGTGTGTGTGTGTGTGTGTGTGTGTGTGCGCTGTTGTGTAGCAAAAGAAAAAGTGTTTTTATGGGTACTGCAAGAACTTTTATGGGAAGGCTTAATTTCGAGAAAGGTGACAGTCGGTGGATATGTGGGATGTGTCAGGGGCTGTGTTGTCTGTGTGTATGGGGGGGGGACACCTGAGCATGTCAATCAACACTGCAGCTCAACCTACTCAACAGGTCAAATGAATGTATAACAGAAGATTCAACTTCCCATGCACATCCTCAACCATGAGAGGTAGCTCTGCTGCCTATACTATGACGTTGGCTAGATGTTGGTGTGCAATGTGACTTCAACCAATGTCTGCAGGAAGATGTACTGGCATGGTGATGTCCATGACCACGGGGATGTTCTCTCCCAGGTGTACACACCTCCACAAATGAAGTTGCTGTAGACAGGCTAGCACTGCACAGACAAGATTTTCCATGGAAATGTTGGCTAACTTCTGTGGATGTAGCAGATGGCTGGCTTTGAGACTGGCCCTGTGCCCCTGCCAGATGACCCATAAAAGGCACAAAAAAATTATATTTCTACTTTTAAAAACTATAGCAAACCAGATGCTACAATTGCAGCAAGCAGCTTGCTATAACTTCTACAGACTAAGCACTGAAGCAAGCACTGAAAAAGTGCTAAAGTATCAAGATTGATTTCCATGCTGATCACACCCCAGTCTTGCTGTCTTTTCCCTGCTACATAGCTTACCTCTGTTATCTTCCTCTTAACTTCTTTTACTTCCTTCCTTTCTTCCTTCCCCAAATGTTGCTTCTCTTACAAAAAGAAAATGGGCACCTGTCTCTCAAAAAGTAAACATCATTCCCCTACCCCTCCCCCATCCTACTCATTCCATACCTGCACACCTTCTATTCTACCTCCCACTTGCTTCTCCTTTGTCATCTCTGTCCTATACTGCCATTTCCAACTTTACTCTGCTCATAAATAAACACACCTCACACATGCCCAAACAAGGCTTATAAATGGAGTGATATTTTTATGGTTGTATGCTGCATGTTAGGTCATGGAGAACACTGTCAATGCCCATATATAACCAATGAGAAACAGCACTTATTGTTGTATAGCAAGACTGAATTCCAATCTATGTCATACACTGTGAATATTGCCATCAGTCATGCAAATGAGTTGGGTATCATTGTCCAGCAGTTGTGAATGGAGTATAGTTTATGCCTTCACTATGACTGCTGCCATGGCTCGGCTTATTAACGCCATGTTTTGTAAACTGTCAATATACAGACTGGGGTGTTCCAGTCCTCTGATGGTTATATTCTTTATTTTACTTTTCTGCTTCCATTCTGTTGTTGTGCAACATTCCCCTGATGGGTATTTTCTTTACCTCTTCCTTACAAATTTTGCAAAAGCTCACTTAGTTAATGCTGTGTTTAAGAGGCTGTCAGTGGAGAAAGTCCAGAGGTTAATTCTCTGGAGGCATGTTATTTGATTAATGCTTCTATTCTCTTGTGTGACATTACACAGATATTTATTTTCCTGAGCCCTTCACTATGGATCTTGCAAAAGCTTACCTAGCTAATGTTGTGCTTACAATATCATTAAATAGCACAATGGTTTCAAAGGGTCTATATTATGTAGTCGAAGGTACTAAATCTAAACTACCCTTTCATCAACACATATGTGGTGAGCGTCCACTTGAGCGAATGGCCACATCATCGATTTATTTCCAAGGGAAAGAAATTGGTAGGCCAACTATACACGACACAATATAACAAACACTATGAGGTGGGAGGCTTCACCCCCACACCCCCTAATGTGGGGGGCTGTGCACCCCACACTTCCCCTAACTAAATATACTAACTCTGAGATCACACTACAGTGGGGAAAAGGGCAGATTTAAAACAACGGCCAACTGATTAAAACAGGGAACCTTGTATGGTAATACAACAATAGAAAATGTGATAGATCATCTCAGTCTAGATTATCAGTGTTTTGAAGAGACATTTAAATTTTTTCAAAGCATGAATTTAGTTTATTTTAATGATCAGGTTAGTCTCAAAGAGTGAAATGAATTGTTACATAGGAGACTTAGGCAGGAAAGCAGCATGTTGCTAGTCAGAAAACATTTTCACAGTAATCAATCAATCACAGTATGTTTAAGGAAGCTGCAGTCTCTATGTAAACCACAGAGATATGAGAATAAGATGCAAGCTACCCAGGTGTCTAGAATTATATAGACCACACCACTGAGGAAAAAGCATAGACTATTTAATCTCTGCTCTGTATTACTCAAAACTACACTGGGAGGTACAAGAATGGCATTGCAAAAGACAGCTGGAGACTGTTGTCCTTGTCTCTCAAATCATGTTAGAATTAAGACAGTAATGTCTGAAGAAATTTCATATATTGTTATGCTGTGCGGGACAGTATCTTTACAGACACAAAAATGGGCTAGCGTATACTCAAAGTGTCAAAAAAATTGAGTCCTATAAAACATTATACTGTAACTGCACTTTTGAAATGAGCTTACATTGTTATAATAAACTACAGTTATGTGAACAGTCATCTTAATGAGAGATCTTCAAAATTGGCTCCTACAGCAGCTTCTAAAATTATTAAGCAACCAGGAAATTTTAGCCTGATCCCAAAACAGCCATTATAATTGAAGCATCTCAAGCCAATTCACAACAGTGTTACTCATTCCTTAAAAGTGAGAGCCTCTTCATCTTAACTCCGGTTGTTTTCAGTTACAAGATCGATTTATAAGTATTGTACTGCAAAAAATTAGTTTAACCTCTGTCAGTGTGGTCAGAAAAAATGTATTTTGATCTGCACCTAAGTCCCCTTTGCTTAAAACATGCAAAGGAACAAAGGTATTGAACAGTGGATGTAGGCAAGTACCTGCTGAAAGAGAAAACCAGTAATCGTACAATATAATCTTGCATTCTCTGCAGTAA
Organism: Protopterus annectens; assembly: GCF_019279795.1. Lineage (NCBI taxonomy): Eukaryota > Metazoa > Chordata > Ceratodontiformes > Protopteridae > Protopterus > Protopterus annectens. The sequence continues at coordinate 1,084,352,404 of NC_056744.1, read as the reverse complement.
ATCAACACTAACAGTGCAGTGGCCTTGAAGGGGGATGCACACAGCAAAAACTGAGAGAGATAGAATGTAATGATGGAAGTGCCAATTCAGAGATAAAATGCAATGAAAGAAGTAACACCTCTGTATTGTTCATTATTTTATATCTTTATTGAAATGTTATATACAGGAACAAATACACTGATGTAATAAAACAAATATTTACACAAGTGTCTATATCAGTACTTACTATATACATTACTACAATTCATTAAACAAACAGTATAAACTGATCATAGCACATAGATTAATATTTCTCTAATAATAAGTTGAATTTTATCCAGAAATTATATTTTGTGATTATTTTGTTTGTTTTCATCTTAATAGTAGACATTCTTTTTTAACACAATGGTTACATAATTTTTCCAGTTCTTTGTACTTGTTTTCTTGACTATTATAAATAAGGACCAGAGAAGTGGGAACTGACACTTGCATACACATCTGGGAATTGCAGTATTGAACAACACCAAAAGTTTAGTTAGTATAAATTCATTAGAACACAATGCTTACAGAATTTTTTTTTCTCGACAAGGTTGTAGAACTTTGTAATTGTAAACCATCTGGTGCCTTGATTAAGTATTTTAACCTCCAACAAGCAATAACTTTTTTTCGGTATAAAATTTCAATTCTATGTGGGGTGACACATTATCTATGAAGAAATTTCCAAGAGAATAATCTTCAAAATAAAGATGATGGGGGGAATTCATATAGGTACTGCAACATGTACTCCTCTGGGTACCCATCCCAGTAACTTGTTTTTCAAATAGTTCTTGATTTTCCTTTTACATCTTAAAATCACATAAGACCTTCTATAGGTGATATAATGGTAGCAAAAATGTTGTTTTATACATATTATGTCATAAACCATAAAAATAACAACAATAGCATTACTATAAGGGAATAAATAATGAAAGTGAACCAAAGACAAGCAAGATAACTTATATAGACTATGTACAATAAGTGCTATTTTTGGAGAAAACACAAATATATTCTTATTCGACCTACTCTTCCACCACATGAAGCTAATAACACATATCATACTGCCATTAATGCAACAGGGAATTGCCCTATCATCTAATTCACAAAGTATTAATATCTGCCTGACTTAGTTTAAAATAATATCAAGGAAGGCCATCCAGTATTGGAAAAAATATGAATATTTATTAGGGTTGTTTGCTATCAACTTGTGTGTTAAAATATGTATGATTGCCATTTGTCTGAAGCTTGTCCATGAACATTGACTCCTATCCAACCAATTCTGAGTGATATATAGTTTTATCAATGAGAAGAGGGCAACCAAAATATGAAATGTGTGTTTCAGAAGATTTTCAGAGGTAATATGCAATAATGCAAATTCCCTTGATAGTATGCATTTTTCATATCCCATCTTCTCAAGCCTAACTCTCAATGAACACCTGAGTTTATACGTACATATACAGCTCTAGAAGATATGAATCAAGTCTGCTTTCTCAGAGTGCCAATGCAGGCAATTAGGGGAGACTTTTGTATTAAAATTGGTTATTATTGCTGGAGTTAAATAGACATTATCTGTGATCATTAATTGGGTATAGATAAGTTTTTTTAAAGGAGTTAAATTCAGTGTAACTTTAATGGCTTGAGATCTTTGATTATCATTGATTATAACATTTTGTTTCATCCAATAGTTTGATATAAGAATAGAAGATTGATATCTGAGATGAGTAAACAATTTATATGAGTTTTATAACAGTTTTTTTTTGTTATATTGTAATAGCTTCCATAGTGTTTTACACATACTAACACTACTCTCATTAATTGCAGATTCCCTTGTAATTGAAGCAGTTAATCCCCTAATTTGTCTTAAAAGCATGTTGTAACCCCTGGAAAGCTTTAAGGAGTTCCTTATGTCATTCAAATATTTATTTCTAAGAACATATATGTCACATAGGTTTTTCTCCTTAATAATCAGGAAATTGTTTAAATGTAACATTTCATTATTCAATCTAATGTTTGGATTTAAATGTAGTGGTTGCAACATCAAGAATGCTTTAGTTAAATCTAAAGAATCCAACAATTTTTGTAGTCTTAATACATGAATTTTGAAAGTCATAAAACTATACTTGTTAAGAAATGGAAGGGCCTTTGGATTAAAGTTACATGACTTAATATAATCATACCAAATTTTGGTCCAAGACAGTGACCCTTCTTTCCATTTTAGATCAAATTCCAATATTTTTATAATTCTGTTTGACCATAAAATATCATAATATAGTCTAAAGTCAAGTAATCCCAACCCTCCATTCCCTTTCAGATGAATTCGTTTTTGGTAGCTTATTCTAACTGATGCCAAATAAACTTTGCTAAAAGCACATTTAAATTTTTAAATAGATTATTTTGGATTATTGTATTAGATGCCCTGACATGAAATAATAGTCTTGGAAAAATATTCATTTTAATGATTGCAACTTTTGAAAGGAAAGATAATTTTAGTATACTCTATCTTTGAATGTCTTGTTCAATTTCTGAAAACAGTGTTAGGATATTATACTGAAGAAAGAGTTTTTGAACAAATTGGAAGGAAATCCCAATGAGTACTTAAGTTTTACTTCCAAGTCCAGGAAAAATGGGCCAGTGGGACATGAAGAGTTTAATGGGAATATAGAAGCTTTATCATGATTAATTTTATAACTGGAAATTTTTGAGAAACTATTAATAGGTTCTAATATCTTATTTAGATCAGTATTAGGTAAGGTGAAGTATAAGTTTAAGTCATTCACAAAGGCTGAAAAAACAATTTATTGTTGAAGAAATGTGGAAAAGGGTGGTGTGTTTTCTGTTTTATGAGTAGGAAAAGGGGTTCTATATATATAAATTGAAGAGATATGGTGATAATGGGCATCCTTGTCTAGCCCCATTACAGATATTTATTTGATTTTTGAGTTTGTTCTGTTTATAAATAGTGTTGTATTTGAGTTAACATATAGGGGTTTAATTATATTTATTGAAGCTTTTCAGTAAATTAAAATAAGGTAGTACCACAAATAAGAAACCATGATTCAGTCTGTCAAAGGCTTTAGACGTGTCTATTGCAAGCATGTATACTGGGTGTTTCTGATATTTGGAAAGTATTATCACTGTGTCCAGTGTGATTGTATTATCACAAGTTTGTCTGTTTTGGATAAAGCCTGACTGATAAGTTGAAATAATGTTAGGTATTATATTCTTTAATCTATTTGCTAAGATTGCTGCTAGGATTTTAATGTCCAGATTAATGAGAGATATCGGTCTATAATTCAGGGGGGTTTCCTATCCTTTTTACCTTTGGGGATAAAGACTGTCTTAGAATTGTTTAAATATAAGTCTGAAATACCATGTTCTTTTATATAATTATAGACTATCAGTAGGAGATTTGATACATTTTCCCCAAACATCTTATAAAATTCAGCTGTAAAACCATCCAGACCAGGAGGTTTCTTTGCTTTGAGATTATTTATTGTAGACAATTTTTTTTGCTTTGAAAGGGGTACTGATAGGAGATCACATTGGGTTTGATTAGTTTTGGAAAAGACTAAGTTGTCTAGGAAAATATCTCTCTCTTGATCAGTGAAAGAGAGTTCTTGTTAGCTATACTGTTGGGTATATATGACTTCAAAGAGTTCATTAATTTCTAAATTTGTGTTATATGATTTACCTTGCTATTCTAATTCTGTTATAGTAGGAGCCTTATTATTCACATTTATTATTCCATCTAATATTTTTGTGGGAGTTTGCACTCACTCTGCAAATTTAGCTAATGTTTCATTTCTTGGAATGAGCATTGTTCTGCATGGAGTAAATATAGATCCTTCTGGAGTTTGCTCAGATGTTTTTCTAGAGTCGGATTAAAGTTATCATGTAGTTCCTCTTCCATCACCTTAATATTTTTTTTAAGTTGTAGCTCCTTCCTTCTGAATATTTTTTATAGTAAGATGCTTTTTGTATTAATAAACCTCTAATCTGAGCTTTATTAGCTGTCCATTGGACATCAGAAGGAATTTGCAAGGAGGTTATAGTGTTTTCCAAATAATCTAATATGTTGTTTATATCTTGTATGACATCTTTTTTTGAAGTAAATTTGAATTTAAGAACCGATTATACCGTTTTAATGTCATTTTAGTATCATTTGTCCAGGATAAACTAATTGCAATTTTTGAATGGTCCAAAGGAAATCTAGGTTCTGTAAAATAATTAATCTCATCTCCTAGAAATATGTCTGAAATTAAGAAAAAGTCCAGTCTGGACCATGACTTGTGATACTGAGAATAGTAGGTATACTTAGCTATGTGAGTGTTATTGTCTTGAAAGTAATAAGGATAAGATAAAGTCAGTTTTCAAATCTAATATTGCAGCAGAGGCCTGAGCGTTGTATGTTTTACTTTTACCTGTTCTGTCTGACATAGGGTCCGCTAATGAACTCCAATCCCCCCTGTTATGTAATAATAATTAGGAAATAGAGATAAAATATTATATGTTGACATAATAAAGTGTTATTGCCTTGTACAGGGGGCCATAGATATTAAGAAATAATGCTTTATCTAGACAAGGGTTTTTAGTTGTGAAGTAACACCATCTGCCATTACTATCTTAGTCATAATGTGAAATGTGTTCTTGGAATGATTTTTAATTAGGATTGCCACTCCTCTACTGTTATCTTTATTGCCTGAGGCGATAATTGTTTTTATCCATTTTTTTCTTCATATCCTGTTCCCAATTATCAGGAGTCATATGAGTTTTCTGAATGAAAATTATTCCTGCTACTGATTTCTACAGTAACTGAAATTGCAGTTTGTTTTTTTTTTCTCCTGAATTCCCGTCACGTTACATGAATCAATAACACATTAATATTTCACTTTTTTATACATAAAATATAAAAGAAGATACACATCCCTTCATTCTTTTTCTCACTAGCCTTCCCTTTTCTTTTTTTCTCTCACTTTCTCCCTCCTCTTGTATAAATGTTGCAAGCTTGACCTCTGTATTGTTGCACTAGTCTATTTAGGCAGATTAGTAAATAGGTACTCTTATAGCAATCGACTCTCCCAGTTCTATCCCTGTGCCTAACCCCTAAACCATTTCTCTGGGAAGAGAATTCTTGGTTATAACAAAGAGGTTTCTTCTTATAGTTAGAGATAAGCGCTAAATGATTTTTATTACCCCTAAAGTTAACATTATTGATAAAACTTTTATCATTAAAAACACTAACTATGTGAACTAAGATGAGCATTCTCTCTCCTACACACCTATATAAGCATCACGGCTCACTTTCAAGAAAAACGTATAGCCATTTAGATAAACCATTGATTTAAAACTTAACCCTTAACCACGTTGGTGTTACCTAGCATCATCTCCTCCCCAATGTGAAAAATAAGAGGAAAGAATAAGCTTTATTATGATCCTTTGTATAACATATAGGTCAAAGCTATGCTAATTTCAAGTGATTATTAAACTGATTAATTTTTTTCTATATAGTTGTAATTTTCATACAAATTGCATAACAAGTCAACATTATGAAATAGCCACCATCAAATCAACTTTAATGTAGTAAAAGTAATACCAGGACCATATAAAATTCAAATGGATTACAAAATTTTCTATATCAAGTTGAGCAAAACAAACACATGACAAGTCTTAAAATTTCCTTTTTCTTCTTAAACTATTGGGTGTAACAATGCAAACTTAGGAGCAGATTTCCTCTTATCCCATTAAATAAAAAGTTGAAGTATTTTAACTTAATATGTACCACAGAACAACATAGCTTGTTGCTGTAAATGAGTAAGTATGCTACAGCTCCTTTATTAAATAGAGCTTTAAGACAGACTGAAAAATCATTAACTTGCTACTATTGCTTTTCCTGCTTTCCTCTTCATATAACTTTCTTTGAAAGATAGTGTAGAATAAATTAACTTGGCACACTCTTCTAATATACTCCAGAAGAAGTATGTACCATTCTATGAGACAGTCATAATGATCTTTTGCACAATGGTCACACTGAAACATTCAACGATTAGCAGGTGGGGATAGTACATCAATGAAAAGGACTGTGTAAACCATAACTGTAATTAGATCATGGCATCTTTCCTCTAGTAAAATGGTTGACCTTGACCACACAAGACAGTTCTGCCATAAAGTATTAAGACTGACGTCTGCATTTCCCTACTATTTCCAATCCTTCTTTTCATCTTCTCCCATTTTCTCCCATAATGGTCTTTTCCTCAGTTTTGACACCTGTCCCCTTACCTTTCTGTAAAGATAAAAATCTTTCTAAATTGGGTACTGTCACTTTAACAGGGAATAAGACCTATTAGGGAGAGGTACTTAACAAATGGTAAGAACAAAATTGCATTCAAGATATTAATTCGAGAGCTCCACCCCTTCATATATGATCGCTCCTATTTACTAATTAACGGTTACATTTTGCACTTGCGGGGAAACCAAAATAGATCCAGGATAGAACAGTCCACTGTTATATTCATGGTAAGCAGTTAATGGTCATAGTGAAGATCTGTCATTGCAACCAGCTTGATTGCAAAAGTTCGCTGCTACCAGTTCATCTAGGAGGAGCTGGAAAGGGAAGAAGTGAAGGAGTCAAATGTGGGAGTGCAGAGATCAAGTTCTTACAAATGTTTTCCCCATCTCAACACCTAATCAGGTCAAAGGTTCCTACCTCTCACAAAAGGAAAGAAAAGATAGTCTGGAGTTTATTTTTATTATTTATGTCCTGGGTTTTTACCTAAAATTAAGCAGTAACTACTTCACCTACAGCCTAAACAAATGTTAAGTAATTCAGGAACAGCCCTATCATGGTGCTGCATAGTGCTCAAGCATGAAGACTGTAGTATCATGCAGAGGTCTCAACCTCTTAAGAGACCAGTGTGGAACACAGACCCTGCAATGTGTGACAAACGGTCAAAATGTGAAACATCCTATTTTCACACTGAGCGAAAACGCACCATTTCCATGGGACCTGGTTGAAATGGGCTTTCTGCCAGAAGTATTAAGCTAGTGAATAATGTACATTTTTAAAATTCAATAAGACACACATTTCAAATAAAACAAAGTCAGCAGAAACCATTGATAAAATATAATATACTCAGTAGCAAACAGTTACATAACATATTCAAGTGCAACTATTAAAAAAATGCTATTCAGCACCTGCTTTTCCAACCCCTCCACATTTCTCCCAACAAAACCTGTTAAGCCAACCAATCTTATTGTCAATGGAGTACAATAGTGTGCCTGCAAGACTGCAATTCATCTAATTCTGTGGTAGCTGTATAACAGTACTCTTTCTGCAGATATTTAGGGAGTTATTGTCAATACATTTTGTGCATTTTATTTTACAGTTAATACATTTTATTTAACAGCAAGTAAAACCAGAGATGCTGGTCTAGTTCCAAAGTTTGTAGGCAGACAAAAGCATGATGTAGCCCAAATTTTATATTTTGCACTCAGACCTAATGTTGCTGCCCCCACCATCCACCTACCATTTAAAAAACATACTCAAATTTCAAAATGTTGCTACCACACATAGAAAAGAGGCATATTATTTTCAATTGTTGTGACTTATATAACCATAAACAGCACTTCTGATTGCAAAAGCATGTTTTATATGCCTATTCTGTAAAAATTAGTCTAGACAGGTCTAAATATACTGCATCCCTTTAGTGATAAAGCTTCTGACAAGATGCAAAATGTACTCATTTGAGTACACTGATATGCCTATCTACACACTTGAATTTCAGGCACTGGATAAAACAGCAGCAATGCAAAGTTTAGCAGTCATAAAGTGAGTACTAGTCAGACTTTCCAGCAATGCACCTACTGCAATGAATTTAATACATGCTTAGCCCTATCTTCATTAAACTAGAGCCCACTTACCTAGACTATTTGAAAACCATCCCTTTATACTTATATCCCTTATAGGAGCCTGGCTTTTCAAGAAAGAAAGGAAGTCTTAAGAGTACAGAATAATAGCAAATTATCTCCATGTAATGGATGACAATCCACTCCACTAAGTCGCAAGAATGTTCCTCTTTGACTGCATTTAGGGTAAGCTTTCTTGTTTGTATTTGAAGTTCCAGAAATGTACAAGTGTAGCCACCATTGCTGTTTTCTTGAAGAAGTAACTTATTTGACTCTCTCATATACTGCAATGCATTTTTGCTATAACTGTGATATATGAGCCAGTCAAAAATCACAAAGTGGAGCCATGGCTGTTCACTGCAGAACAGTGGAACTGTGGGCTAAAATGATCACAAATTCTGAGCGTTCTGCACAATCTAGAGCACTTGGCTGCTCAGGTATCATGTAGGGCTGGCTCTGCGGCCATCTTGTATGCTAATGAGGCAGTCCAGGAGAGAGGAGTACACTAATTAGTCACGTGCTCACTCTGTCTCTCCCAGAGCCATGACCTGGAAGGCATCTATGTGCCAAGCAATTCAGGAAATCACTCAGACATGAAAATCAGCACAGACAGTCCCACCACATCTCAGTAATGAACATGGTCAAAAGGTCATGTTCATCTACTGAAACTAAATACATTACAGGGACCAGGCTTTGTGGGAACCACTAGCCCTCTGGGATAATACAAATGTGCCTTAATTGCACTAACATCAGTAAACGGATCAGGGCTGAGCAGAAACAGTGTTCTCCAGGGATAACACAAATGTGCCTTAACAGCATCAACATCAGAACATGGATCAAGGGTGGAGGAACACTAGCCACTGATGGATCAGGGGTGGGGGGAACACTAGCCACTATGTATACTATACCTGTGCCACAATGGCAGGGATTTGGGGTGAGAGACAGCACTAGACATCAGGGGTAATTTACCTCAGCATACTTATATATATAATTTCTAAATGTTTTAATGTGTTCTTTATATAAGTAGAATCTGTTAGATTATTAATGCTGTTAAATAAACATTTCTTTAACAGCCACTTCTTATTATTATTTGAGATTTACTATGTTATATAGATTTTTTTTTATTTATCAAAATTGTTTTGTGCAGATTTTTCTAACTGGCTGAATAATCAGAATTTATAAACCTACTGTTTTAATAAGTGAAACTATGGCATATGTTTCATGGTCAAGAAATCTTACTCTATCACCATTCCATTCCCTTCTTTGAAGTTCCAAAGCTATTCTAGTTATGTTGGGGTGCCATAAGAACTTCAAACATACATCATTAAATTGTTTAATGTGCTCTTTAGAAGGAACTAAAATGTCTGAAATATATATATATATATATATATATATATATATATATATATATATATATATATATATATATATATATATATATAGCATTTTGGGTAAAATAACTATTTTGATTAAAAACAATCTATCTTACATAGAAAAAAATAACTTAATCCATTTATTTATGATTGGTATAATATTGTCTACAATATTTATATAATTTACTACTGATTTTTTTCATAAATGCTTAGAAGAGTAACTCCTAAATATTTAATCTCTTTACTATCCCAATTAAATTCATATTGTTATTTATCAAACAGTTTAAATAAGGTGGCAATTTTACTTTGAATCAACTTTAGACCTAACATTAGCTCAAATATTTTAATGATTTGTTTTAATATTTATTAGTGAAGAATCAATACTATCTATAATTAATAGTATATCAATGACACATAACTGAATTTTGGAAGTATATTGATCATGTATTTTAAATTCAACAATATCTTATATTTTAATTTTTATGTAATTCGCTAGAGGCCTAATAGCTAAAGCAAATAAAAGGAGAGACAAGGAACAATCTTGATTCATGCCCTTGCTTATCTCTTTCGATTGCAAAATAAAATCATCTACTTCAACATATGAGAATGAATTGTGATAAAGATGATTGATGTGAGATATAAATTACTTGGAAACCTGCATATTTCTAATATTTTATTAACTCATTCCCTCCAGTAGAGCTCTTTTGAGTATCTACCTTTAACTCCCAGTGGGTGTGGCTTCAGCCTTTAAAAATTAAGTTATCACCTTACAGTTCTAACAAATACTAATTGACAGAAGTCATATATCAATACAATTGCATTTGCCGTCATGTATGCTTCAAGATAAAATATTCTGATACCTTGTAGGTAGCATGGTTTTTGAATTATTAATGCAAATATGAACAGGCAATATTTGATGCCTAGAGGCACAGTAGGAGGTAACTACAGAAATGCCTGGAGACATCATTTGGCTGTAATTTATTTATTTTTATTTATTTTACATTTGTTGACCAGGCTAGTCTAACTGGAATTAGATCCATTTTCAGTAGAGGCCCGGGGAGAAAAGCTCTAGCACAGTTAATATTATGAGTAAAAAATAATAAGTTCAGAGTAGTAAAATAGCTCTAAGCAGTTACAGCCATATACAGATAAAAAAATTATTAGTTCAGACTAGTAAAATAGCTCTAAGCAGTTACAGCCATATACAGGCACACTATATGACTGTAATAATTGTCACAAATTCAAAGAATTATAATGATAATTAAAAAAGGGTCTAAACAGATTACATAGATACAGATAAGGTACAGTTGTCATTTCAAGCATACTTAGCTCATGCTGAGGTGATATGGAATGCAATAGAAATAAGAATAAATTAGTAGTTTTCAAGTGGAAACAGGATAACCAAGAGTATATACTGTTGATAAATTATATAAAGGTATCATATGATACAGTGAGATGAAGATATATAGGAAGCAGCAAGAGTATGTAAGTAGGTGGAGTATACACTTGTTATGAGCAGAGAAGCCATTTAGTCAGGGTTGGTGCAAGGACAAAGCCAGTGAGAATTGAGAAATTGTTTTATTTTTATTTTAAAGAGCCTAGTGGAGGTCAGAGATAGGAGTTCAGAGGGAAGTCTGTTCCAGTGTTTGCCTACGGAGTTAGAAAACAAGGAATCTCCAGCTGTGTTGTTGGATTTGTTGATAGTAATAAGTGGCTTAGTAGAGGAGCGAAGGTTCTTAAGATTGTTGTAGGGGGTAATGAGGGTAGTCAGTATAGGTGTATAGGTGGGGTAGTGCAAGCTCTTATGGATAATAGTGAGTTGTTGAGATAGTATCTGGTTATGAAACTCTAGCCATCCTAGTTGTTTTAGGTTGTTGCAGTGATGTGTTTTGAAAGGAGATCCTGTGGCAAATCTAGCAATGGAGTGATAGGCAGTAGCAAGTTTGTTTAGATTGTTTTTTGAGAGATTGGTGAATATAGGTGATGCATAGAGTAAGGTAGTGATTAAATGAGTTCTAGCTATAGCAATTTTGGTTGTAGGCATAAGGAAGGGTTTGATTCTGTAAAGGGATCCCAGTTTTTTATTTACTGTTTTTATAGTGATGTTAGTATGTGTGTCGAAGTTTAGATTATTATCTATGGTTATTCCAAGTAGTTTGGTAGTTGTGTCAGGAGATATGAGAGTCCCATTGTTGGATGTAAGAGTAAAGTGAAGAGGGGCAGACCTATGAGTAGGAGTAAAGAGTAGGAGTTAATGAGTTAAGTAAGACCATGGGCCAGATTCATTAACAATTATAGCATGTGTACAATAAGTGTATATTAAGTGTACATGATCTGTATTCAAGAACATCCTTACCACATTTTTTGTGCTTTCTAGTCACTCAAACGATTACACTAAATGTATATGTAGCCTACACTTTGTGGTAACCTTTATGAATTCCTCTCAGTATTAAGGCTGCAAGAAAATCATAGGAAAACTAAAATTAGGTGGAAGAAGGTGTGAGTTATGCTTGTGTTGTCTGTTCAGTCAGAATCATGAACACTGTGTACACCTAGTGCAAGCATTATTGAATCCCATGGCATTTTACTCAATCAAATGTTTTGTCTAGATTTAGGCTAATTATACATAGTTCTCAATTATAGTTATTAGCTTAATCAATTAAAGCATTTATTCTTTTGATCTTATCCTGTGTTTGCCTATTTAATATAAAGTTAACTTAGTCTTTCTTTATTAATGTAGGTAATATATATATATATATATATATATATATATATATATATATATATATATATATATATATATATATATTAAGTCTATTGGCAAGAACTGACAAACATTTTGTAATCAACATTAATTAAAGATATAGACCTATAAGAAGAGCAGAGCTGTATCTTTATCATGCTTTAATAAAGGAGAGAAATGATTGCAGATTTCCATGATGGAAGTACTTCCATAAAGTTAAAAATGTATTTTTTTTCAGATGGACCTATGCTGTGACAGCAAACTTAATGTATCCTCCACAATTAAATGAACAGTCATTAAAATGAATAAACCAATAAAATCTCAATTCAATTTAAGTATATCTTTTGCATGAATAATGAACATCTTCAGAATGGAGATTCTTCCTTATTGGGACTTTTTTTATTTAAAATACATTTTTTTATCGAGAAATAAGTTGGTATAAGAAGATTAGAGCTTTACAGTCAAGTTTTTTGGAAACTATAGCCTTAGCCTTCAAAATTTAAAGGCCCAGAATTATTAGATGTAGATTGTGTTTTTTTTTTTTTTTTTTTTGTTTGTTTTTTTTTGTTTTTTTACAAATTGAACAATCTGGTTGATTCATACTATGGAAACATGTTTAATTCAATTTTGCTATTAACATTTTCAACACAGTGGGAGTCTATAAATTACTTAAAGACATAGAACCCCTATTTAATATGAAAGTTCTCTCAAAAAATGTAATTTATTACTACTCTCGTCTCTCTCAAAAATATATATACAGTTGTTTATTACTAAAACTTCAGTTTCCATGGTTTGATCTTACATTTTTCTGTTTTCCCAATAATATTAAGTGATCACAAGAAACACTACAATATATAAAAAAGTTATTATTCTACTGACCTTCACTTTTTAAATAGTATAAAATTAAAAGAGAATATTGTAAATTATATTGCATTTTTGATGTATTAGTTCAATGTAACGTTACTGTGTGGTATAAACCATTTTCAAATCTCCCTGGTTTAAATACGGTTCAGATTTATAAAAGAAGAGAAATGAACTTAAAGTCAATTTAAACTATGTTTCAAGAAAACAAGTATGGAAGACCTTATTAGAATGTTAGGCAAATGGAATCAATGGATGGTTTCAGAATTATTTTTTTCATATCTAGTAAAGTTGTGGAATTGATATTGAACTAAAATTAAATCATATAAAAATAGGATTATTCAACAAAATATTTTTTCTGAGAGCCTTTTTTCACATCTCAAAGGCTAAACTGCATAAATAATAATTTCTGTTGACATGGTTGCCTAATGATTGGTACATAGAAACATGCCTGTGCGATTGGCCTTATATTTCCTTTTCTTGGAATAAAACTCATCAATTGAGCTCATATTTTTCTGGTCATCAGATTCCATTCACATACAATTTTTGGATATTAGCTGATATTAACTTGTCTATGATGCTTCTGCTTTAAATTTGATTGCTTTTCTCAGTTTAGCAAGCAAAAGAATTATCTGAGAATTTTGGAACCAAGAGATTATAACAATTTGCCTTTGAATACATAGATGAAGCATTTTAATTATTTAATTCAATATAACTAAAGTTAGAGCTTAGGATATTTTTTCTCCACCTGGATGGTAAGGGGGGGGGGGGTGATGTTTAGGAGTTGTTTGTAAAATTTGTTATTTGTGAATACGTTTTTGGTATTGCATGTACTAACTGTAAAACCAAATAAGCTAAACAAGCTGTACAGAAGTTTATCAATGCAGTTTTAATTTATCTGACTACTTTCTGTAAAAGAGATACAACATTTTGATATAATAATGTATATAATTCAGGAATGATGCCATCATTAACTGGGCTTTATTTTCCTTCACCCTTTCTAATTTGCTACTTTATTTCTGCTACAGAAACAATTTTTGTTCTGTTTTCCCTATTTGCTCTGAAATAATTTAGTATATTTCTATTTAAAAAGGCAATTGCTTTTTCATTTTCTACACTATTCTGTACTTTAATTTTATTACAGTGTTTTTAAAAGAGTCCAGTATTTCTTACACATCCATATATTTCTTATTACTACCAGGGATATATATAATGCTGATTTGATTAGTTTTTGCTATCATTTTGAATCCAAGAGTTAATTTATATAAGCATTTAGGTGGTAGCTCATTCTGAAATGCTGGTGTTTTTGTTCGCTGGTTCAGTTTGCTGACTTATGTAAAGGTCATGTTCATTATATTGACCATTACATAATTCAAGGGTTGTTGTCTTTTCTTCGTGTTTGTGTGACCTCAGTATATTTAATTTCTGTGGGTGTGGGAGATTACTTTTGGTAATCGTAAATATAACCTATTGGTTTATATTTGTGATTAGTTTTTATGATGATTTTTATGGTGATTAATGATAATCACAGATGAGTTTGATGTTTTATGTTTAAAACTCACCGGCGATTACTCATTATAATCACACACACACACACACACACACACACACACACACACACACACACACACACACACACATATATATCTATGAGACACACACATGCGCGCGCGCGCGCGCACACACACACACACACACATATAAACATATATATATATATATATATATATATATATATATATATATATATATATATATATATATGTATCAGATTCATGAATTGCAGATGTGATGAAAAAATAGCATTTTGTAAAATGCAAAAGGCAAAATACGCACACAGTTATCTTTTCAAATAGAAGTATAAAATACAAGGTTGAATTTTTAAGAAGTATATCAGTTTTGATAAAGAAGTGAAATTTAATCATAAAAAAGAGCATAACACATTCCAAAGCACTTTGCAGGAGGCTATACCTCACTGTGTGTCTTCACCCCTGGCTGACTACATATATTAACTATATGTACATGCACGCGCTTGTTTGTGTGTGTGTGTGTGTGTGTGTGTGTGTGTGTGTGTGTGTGTGGGTGTGTATAGACATATATAGGTTCATAGGTGTGTACTAGGCTAATGGCCCTGGGTCCTTTACAAGCCTAGCCATAGGATTACCCTGGCATAGTGCCACCCAACCTTAGTTCCCAGTGCCTCTGTCGAGTAGAGCCACTGGAGTTATCCCTGGGGTGAATTTTCTGTTTCCCATTAACTCATCAATATTTCCTTTGAAGAGGGTCAGCGAGATGCTCTGCTTGACATGTATGGGAAGTCTGTTCCATAGCATGGGCAGTCTCTAAGTTATGAACCTGTCCCTCCAGCATGTTCTGTTAATTGTGGTAATGAGGATGAGGTCTCTGGAGTGTGTGATGTGGAGAGACTGTGATTTCTTTAGATGTAGCATTTCTAACAGAGCTGAGTCAGACATGGCTTTGCAAGTCAAGCAGAGATCACCTCTAAGTAGGCTATATGAGACAGAGAATAGTTGGAATTTTTTGAGTCTGTCCATATAGGACAAGGGTTTAAAGCCTGGGATCCTCTTTGTGAGGTACTTTTGTGGCCTCTCCAGTTGTTGCAGGTGAATAGTGAGGTACATGCCAATTGGGGCATTGTACTTGATGAGTGGCCTAATGAGGGAAGACAATGACCTCTTTCTTCCTGGATGCAAAACCCTTAGTAATGAAATGTGCCACATAGAAGGACTTTCTAACCACAGTGACAATGTGGTGATCAAAAGAGAGGTGGCTGTCAACCTGTGTTCCCAGACCTCTTATAATGCCTTCTGTGTTCAGTGGACTACCATCAATGTGGTAATTCATGGGAACTGGGTTTTCCCCAAAGGGGATGATGACACATTTTTTGGCACTGAGCTTAAGGCCATGGTTCTCACACCAGTTGTTGGTCACAATGAGGCCATTCTGTAGGATGTCAACATCACTTGGGGAGTTAATAATAGCTCTCAACTTGCAATCATCTGCAAACTTTGCCAGCCAGAGTCCCTTTGTGTTGGCCTGGACTTCAGAGAAGTAGATACCAAACAGGAGAGGACCCAGGACCGAACTATGTGGGACTCCACTCATGACTAATCAGCAGTCTGAATTGAAGTCAGCTACTTTCACACTGTGGGTTCTATCTGTGAGCCAGTTTGCAACCCACCTAGTGATATAGGGGTTGATGACAAGCTTAGTGAGTTTTTCTATGATTCCTGAGAGGGGAATGCTATCAAAAGCCTTGGCCAGATCAAGGTAGACTGTATGAACCACCTTGCCTTCATCCACAGCTGTGGTGACTGACTCAAAGAGGTCGACCAAGTTGAGCAGGCATGATCTACTCTTCACAAAACCAAACTGAGTGGGATCCAAAGTTTGGAGATTCCCTATATCCTTGTTTATTAGGTCCATGATGATGCATTCCATAGCTTTGCATATCAGACTCATCAGACTAATGGGGTGATAGTTCCCAGGGTCTGTAGTAGCTCCTCCTTTGTGGAGAGGGATTACTGTACCAGTATGCCATTCAGCAGGGACAAAGCCTGAGGTGAGGCTGTAATTGAACAGGGCACACAGTTGAGGTGCCAGTTTACTCTGTAGTTCATGTAGAACACAGCCAAGGATATTGTCAGATCCCATAGAAGCTGTATTCTTGGCCTTGGACAGTGCTGTTTTAACCTGTGCAGCAGTAATACTGGGTGCCCAGCAATTTACTTGTATTGTGATTGGTCCTTTGGAGGGGAGAGAGGGGTAAAGTTGGCACTGAATCTGTCGGCCAGTATACTGGCAATATCTGTTGGCTCAGTATAGGAGGTACCATTGTGCAGTAGCTCAGAGCAAATCTGAATATTGCTGTGGAGATTCTTTACATAACTATAGAAGGCCTTGTAGTTGTCTTTACTATCTGCTGCAATTCTGTTTTCATAGCTAGCTTTAGAGGATTTGATGATGGATCTCAACTTTTTGTTGAGGCAGATAAGGAGTTTTTCCAGTCTTGGGACTTCACCTTATTCCCTATCAGTTTCTTCCTTCTGTTGTAGAGTTTGTTTATGGCAGGGGACCACCAGATTAGCTTCCTTTTTTTTGGAGGAGAGTGTCTTGGTTCTATTGAGTATGGTGAGATCCATGCTTTTGTGTACGTGTTCATACAGTGCATTGGTGTATGATTCTGCGGTCATGCAACTATTCTCCATTTGCATGGGTGCCATGAAGTTAGCCACCTCTGTTTTTAGGATCCCAAAGTTAGCTTTGGAGAAGTTTTTCATGGTGGTTACCTTTGCTGGGGGGGTGGGAGGGATGTGAATTTCCAAGGTGATTAGTTTGTGGTTGGCTCTAACCAGGGAGGAGCTGACTATTGGTGTAGAGCAACGGTCGCTCATGTTAGTAATGACTAGGCCAAGGATGTTGCTACCTCTAGTGGGGGTAAGAACTAGCTGGTCCAGGGAATTGGAATTAATGAATTCCAGGAAACGTTGGGCAAGTGTATTGGTACATGAGTAGTTTACCCAGTTAATGGAGGGGTAGTTAAAGTCACCTAGTAAGAGAGTGTTAGGTTAGTCCCTAATATTCTCCAGGGTGCTTAGGAATGTGGAGTGCGAGTCTTGGGACATGGTTGGGGACCTATAGCTGGCTACAACCTGAATCGCTGTCTTACCCAATGTTATCTGCACCTGAAGTATCTCTTATGCATTATGTTGGGCTGCCAATCTGGAGGTGTGCGCATCCTTTATGAATATGGAAACACCACCACCTTTGGAGCTTCGGTCCAAGTTCTGGGGCCGAAAGGTGTGGAATGAGTTATAGCCTGGTAGTGCAGGGGTGCTTTCTGCTGCCTTAAACCAGGTCTCTGTTACAGCACAAATGTTGATGTTCTCCATTTTAAGGAGTGCCCCGAGTGAGTGCATTTTGAGATTTAGACTTCTAGAGTTGAGCAACATGACCCTCAGATTACATTTGTTTGTAGCTGTTATGGTAGTAATTTGGTCTTTGGAACACCACCTAAAAAGGCACTAAAGGGGTGGCAAGAGCCTTGGCCAGTATCCGGAAGCCCAGGGGTGAGAGATGCAGGCCATCTCTGGCAAAGCATCAAGGTCTGTCAATCATGTCATCCCAGGCAGACAGATACTGGATCCCCTTAGAATGACACCAGAAACTTAGCCAATTGTTGAAATCAATCATTTTCTTCTTGTATTCTGGTATAGTTCTGGGTGATGGTAGGTTGCTGCTCAGGGCTAGGGTCATACCCACCTGGGCTACATAATCCGAGAGCTCCTCTATGTCTCTTTTCATGCAGTCCAGGGAGGTCTGTCTCAGGTCATTCACCCCCACATGTACAATGACAGAGTCATATTTGTACCTGTTGCTGAGCGACCTGAGTGCGTGCATTATGTGTCAGATCCTGGCACCTGACTGGCAGCTGACTGTTACTTTCTCCTTATTCAAGCTAGTGAGTGAGACATCAGTGTGCCTCACCATCGAGTCACCTATGACTACTGTGTTGGGCATACTGTTTTGCCATAGGGGCTTTGGTTGAGTGACACACTGTTTAGGAGAGTTATGTGTCTCGTGATTAGTGTTGTGTTGTGGTGATCAAGTGCATTTCTGCCTTGGAGGTCTCTGCTGCTTGGGTAAATTTTCATTGAGAGCCTCCATGAAGGTGGGTGTGTGGTATGTGTTTTTATGTGAAGGCAGTGTTGGTGTGTGTTCTGGAGGGCTATGTGTTCCATGTGGTGTGGTGCAAGTGTTGACCTTCTCCTCTTGACCAGCTATTCCAGTCTTGACTGGAGAGTGCGTGGCTTCCAGTTTGGATATATAAGTGCATCTCTCGCAAGTTTGAGTGTTGGAAGGTAAGAGGAGAGGGTTGTCGGTGTACATGAGGCAGTTGCTACATTGCCTCAGGATGCCCAAGTTCACCAGGTTAATAGGAGAAAGCATAGGGAACTGACCTTTAGGCATGCTTGGAGGGGTGGGTATTGATAATAAGTACTAGATATGTTTCCTTGTAGAACGTTTAGTGCTGGTAGCACTTTTGTGTGATACAATAATTGCTACAAGAAGTCTGGTGTAGTGCTAGACTATACTAATAAGCTAGTATAAGTGCAGGACAGGAGAGAACTAGTAGATCTAAGGGAACAATTAAAGAGCAGACTATGGCACCCCTCAGAAGCTTTCAAACAGTCTTGGATACAGCAAGTCTGTATCTGGACTAGACTAGTTACAGGAAAGGCTGGAAACAAGAGCAAATGCAGGCTTTTAAACCAGAAAGTTGAGAGAGATAGAAAAACTGTCCAAACGGCCAATAAACTACAATTTCTGGGCCAGGAACCATTCCTCTTGTGGTAGACATGCTACTTAGTGCTTTCCACTCCCACTGATAAGCTAGAAGGCTTCCCTCCAACACAGAAAGGCTTGGGGGGGGGCTCAGAAGCTTACAGTTTTGGACACAGCAAATCTGTATCTGGACTAGACTAGTTACAGGAAAGGGGGGAAACAAGCGCAAACACAAACTTTTAAGCCAGAAAGTTGAAAGAGATGGAATAAACTGCCCAAAAGGCCAATAAACCACAAATCTGGTCCAGAAACCACTCCTCTTGTGGTAGATAGGCTACCTAGTGCTTACCACTCCCACTGATAAGCTAGACGGCTTCCCTCCAACACAGAAAGGCTTCGGGGGCTCAGAAGCTTACAAGCAGTCCTGGATACAGCAAATCTGTATCTGGGCTAGACTAGTTACAGGAAAGGGAGGTCAGAAAGTTGAGAGAGATGGAAAAACTGCCCAAACAGCCAATAAATACAATTTCTGGGCCAGAAACCACTCCTTATGTGGTAGATAGGCTACCTAGTGCTTACCACTCCCACTGATAAGCTATAAGGCTTCCCTCCAACACAGAAAGGCTTGGGGGGCTCAGGAGCTTACATACAGTCCTGGATACAGCAAATCTATATCTGGACTAGACTAATTACAGGAAAGGGGGAAACACATGCAACTATATATATATTTACTCTGGAGTTGCAATACTTCATAACAAAAGATGTATGTTTTACTATATTGGACTTGCATATATCTCCTATGTGATACAACGTCAGTGGTACTATACATATGAAAAATGTTCAAAACGTTACTGTCAGCTATAATTTCAAGGTACTTCCAGTATCCATTGTTGAACAGTTTAATATCAAATTCACGCACACACAAAACAGCAAATAGATACATAGAGCTCTAAACTGTTACACATACTTGAAACATGTAAACAAAACTAGACAGAGTTGAGCTTCAACTTCATCGGTGTTGTATCAAGAATTATAAACCTTACATAAAGACTTATATAGAGAATTTAAATTATCAACTGATCAGTTTAGCAAATCGGCACTTCACTGCACCCTGAAATATAAAAACATATATAAAAAAATGAAAGTAAGTATAATTGTTATAATAGTTGCAGAAACAATTTATGGTTTACAGATGCAATCCATCAGGGATAATGCCAAAATATCATAAAAAGCAAAATATAATAGAACCTGTACAAGGCTGTATGAAAAGATATTAGCTTCTGTTCTTTCAGCTGATAAAAAGCATACTAGCACCCTCTTGTGGTTAAAGAAAGCAAATTCCCATATTTAAATATGTTCAACCCATGTTTGTGGGCCGCTATTATTCAGAAGGGCTCTTTGATATCTAATTGGTGCTTCCACAGTGATTTATGTAAGGTGTCCACATATATATTATGTTAATACCAATAAAGGTAAAAACTGCATTTTTATGTGTTGTCTATTCACCATAAAATGTATCACTTGTGAGCAGATGTCAGTGTTTACATATTATACCTTTAATTTTAAAGGTATTTCTTGCAAATCTCAAACTATGAGGAGTATTCGGCTGGGCCTTATTTTGTAACAGGTCTTCTCTTGCCACTAGGTCAACCTGATGTTGAGAATGCTGACTCTTATGTGGTGTATATCCACATGCCTATTACCTCTGTTTCATACTCATACCCAAGAACATCATTACAGCTTCTTTTAAGTCTAAAGAACTAAGATTTATGTATTCTGTTTATGCATCATTTTGCCATTGTCCATTGCTTTGGTGACCTTCTCAAAGTCTACTGGGTTAGCAGGTATGATCTGCTTAAGATGAAACCAAATTAGGTTGGATCCGTGTCTGCAGATTTCTAATGTCATTGTTAATGATTTTCACAATAATTCTTTCCATGGCTTTATATACGAGACTAATCAAGGTTATGGGTCTGTAGTTTGTTGTGTGAATTACTGACCCTTCTGCAGAGGAATGACCATTGCACTTCTCCATTCATGTGGTATGAAACCTGCCTGGAGGCTCTGGTTAAATAGTGATTCTAGTCGACCTGTTAGGTCATGCTTCATGCTATTTAGAAGGCATCCAGGGATATTAATGGGGCCCACGGATGTGGTATTCTTAGCCTTTGAGGGCTTATCTAGGACATGCTCTCTAGTGATAGTTGAGGGATTATAATTGATGGTATTTTCAGAAGGTAGCTTATGGAGAGAGATGAGTACATGGAGCTGAATTTGTCAGCCAAAAGATTTACAATATCTTTCAGCATTGGTGTGCACTTCCTTTGAGGTTGTGGACATAGCTAAAGAAAGTTTTATGATTGTATGATTGTCCTTGGCCTGTGAGATTTTTTTTCCTTCAGATCTGGCTTTATTAGACTTGATTTGTCCTCTGAGTTGCTTGTTTAATCTGGTGAAAGTTTTTTTTATAGTTTCATAGGTATGTACTAGGCTAACAACCACTGGGGCCTTTTTAAGCCTATCCTAGCCATGCATCCCATATCTTTGACAAGCTCTGGTACGCTTGGCAGTGTAAGCAGGAGCTTGCGTGATAACAAATTTACAAGCAGGGGCCTGTGAGATGAATAGTTTACAGGTTGTATGTGTCCATTAGCAACAGATGCCAAATCAGTGGTGAATGTCCAGTTCCCCATCCAGTTTTCCAAGTTACACTTGAATTTGGATAGCGAGTAACTCTGCTTCACATGGATTGGGAGCCTGTTCCAGAGAAGTAGTCTCTGGGATACATACCTGTCTCTCCAGAAGGTCCTATTTGTATCACAAACAAGGTTTAAGCCTTTAGTATGGGTAGGGCTTCCAAAATGGCTACACACTGATCAATAGCTTAATTTCAACTCTTCCAATATGAAAACAGGAACTGAGATAAAGGATCCAGTAAAATTATCATTTAGGGTAAAAAAGTCAGTTGCTATCTAATAAGTATACTGTCTGGATGCCAGCAAAGAAGAATTTTGGAGAACTTGAAAATAATCAACCATAAAAGGTAAAGATAAAACAGTGGCTGGGAAGAATCCTGTAGGTGTTCAGCAAAAATCAGTTCAAGCTTTAACTTTGGTACAAGAGACAGATTCCAGTTATTTAGAGGAAAAATAAATCAAAGGTACTCAGAGATTATTAAAATAAATGAAACACTGAAGGATTATATCAAAAGAAAAGGCTGGAAAAAAGAAGATTTAACTATCTATTTGGATGAACTGATAAAACTGCAAAAATCAGAGAATGAAATGAAAAAAGGCTGACTAAGTATGATGTGTAGAACTGTTTCATAAGTTCATAAGTTAGGGAAAGTGTTCAAACCTTACAGCTTTCAAGGAACACTATCTCAGTAATTGTTGGATCAAACATCTTAGCTCAAACTCAATCATTCAAGGACTTCTTAAATTTTACTAGACTATTTGCACCACAGATATATTCATGTAATTTATTCCATAATTGTGCCACCCTGCGTGTTAAATGACAAATGTTGTTGTTGTTTGTCTTTCGGCTTTTCCTAGTTAGGGGTCGCCACAGTGGAATTCTGGTCCGCTAATGATTGGCAGTAGGTTTTTACGGTGCCGAGTTGCCAGCTCGACGTCCAACCTTCAACAAAGGCACGCCCATTCACGCATGTCTTTCGGAATGCCACTCGACCACAGGGAGGACATGCAGACTCCACACAGAAGGCACTCCCCACACTCCAGCCGAGAATCGAACGGGAGAACCTCTTGCTGTGTAGCAACAACACTAACGTTGCACCACCGCAGATAAATGACAAATGTAATTCTTATTATTATATAACTTTAAACAGAACTTTAAATTAGAATGTTTATATGTCTTTGGATTATTATATACTTCCACTGGATTATTATATATTTCTAAATACAATAAAGACAGAAGAAAAGAGTCATTAAACACCTTATAGGCAAATATAAGTTGACCCCTGATATATCTACAATGAAGGGTATAAAGGCCTGCTGAAAACATATATCTTTAAAGCATAACTGCTTAATATCAGGTATTCCTTTTGTAAATTAGCATTGTACTAATTCTATACAATTAAGTTGTGGATTATTAAGAGAACAGAACACTATATTCCATTCCAAAATTGATCTAATATATACCTTAAATAAAATTGGCTGAGATTGTAACCTCTCAGATTGTACTTTTTCTAAGAATCAAACCTATCTCAAAAACTGAACACCCCCTACTGTAATATCTTCCCTAGTAAGGTCAGACCACAAAATGGTCTCCTTTGAAGTAAAATTAAAACCTGGACCCCCAGCTAAACTGGGAATATTCAGAAACTATTCTAAGGCTTACCTTCTGCTATTGAGTACCTGGCAAAATTGCAAGCCCCTTTAAACCCTGAGAACACTTCTGCCTATGCAGAACTGTTCACAGAAACCCTGTACAAGCATGTTAATAGCTGCATAGAGGCAGCTGTACCCACCAGGAAGAAGTACAGAACTAATTCAAAAAACAAGCCACCTTGGTAGAATCACAAAATCAATTGGACGTATAACAGGAGGAAGAAAACCGTGGCAAAAATTAGGAGGTGCAGCACCCAGCAGGATAAAAGCACTCTCATCAAACTAAACAAACAACTCAGAAGGCAAAGTCTACCAAAGCCAAATTTGAGGTAAGTTTGGCCTCCCAGGCCAAGGGCAACCACAAAGCATTCTTCAGCTATATCCGCAACCTCAAAGGCAATACACAATTGTGTGCAGAGCTCATTGTAAATGGAGCCATCTATACTGAGCCAGAAGATATAGCAAACCTCCTGGCTGATAAATTCAACTCCAACTTTACACCTCTCTCCCCCTCAAACTTTCCTCAGGAAATATCATCAAATACAACTCCCCCTACTATCTCTCGGGAGCAGGTCCTTAATGCTCTCTCTAAGACCAAGAACACTGCGTCAGTGGGCCCAGACAATATCCCAGGATGCCTTCTAAATAGCGTGAAACATGACTTATCAGGGCCTCTGGAATTGCTATTTAACTGTAGCCTCCAAACAGGCTTCGTGCCTCATGAATGGAGAAAAGCAGCAGTCAACCCTCTGCACAAAGGTGGGCCACCTACAGACCCTGGAAACTACAGACACATAAGTCTCACTAGTCTTATACGTAAAACCATGGAAAGAATTATCATGGAGATGATCAATAGAGATATAGTAAACCTCCATACACTGGACCCAGCCCAGTTTGGTTTCGTCAAGGGCAGATCATGCCTACTCAACCTGGTGGACTTCTTTGAGATGGTCACCAAAGCAATAGATGAGGGCAAAATCATTCACACTGCCTACCTTGACAAGGCCAAGGCATTTGACACAATACCCCACTCAGGCATTGTTGACAAACTCAAGAGGTTATGTGCAAACCCGTATGTCACCCAGTGGATAGCCAACTGGCTCACAGACAGGACCCAGGAAGCTAGAATTGTCGAGTGCCCCCTAGAAAGAGGACAGTCACAAGTGGAGTCCCTCAGGGATCTGTCCTTGGACCGCTCCTTTTTGGCATTTACTTCTCAGAAGCCAAGGCCAATGTCAGTCATCTCTGGCTATCTAAATTTGCAGATGATTGCAAATTTGGAGCTGTCATTGAATCTAACACTGACACAAATGTTCTACAGGAGGAGTTGACACAGACAAGCAACTGGTGTCAGAGCCATGGACTAAAACTAAATGCCAAGAAATGCATAATAGTATCTTTTGGGAAGTCATCCATCCCTGGTAACTATCATATTGACAAGACACCCCTTAGAGTTGATCCAGTAGTCAGGGACTTAGGGAGACACATAGATAGTAATCTAGCCTTTGATCATCACATGTCTACAGTGGTGAAGAAATCATTCTGTGTTGCACAACTTATAAATAAAGGTATGGAATCTAAGTCCAAGGAAGTCATTGCTCCACTGTATTTGGCATTCATCAGACCTATCATTAAGTACAATGCCCTATTTGGCATGTACCTAACTAGGCATATCCAACAACTGGAATGTCCACAGTGGTTCCTCACTAAAAGAATACAAGGCATAAGTAATATGTCCTATGCGAACCGCCTCAAGGCCCTATGCCTATATTCTGTCATCTACAGGCTTTTGAGGAGAGATCTATGCCTGGCATACAGGGCATTGTCAGACCCCACTTTGATGGACCTCCTGCATATCTACAAAACAAACAGTACCAGAACTACCTGTTCTAAAGACTTAAACATTGCATGTGATATAAATAAGACCTGCTGGAGAGATAGGTATGTATCCCAGAGACTACCCAGTCTATGGAACAGGCTCCCCATCCATGTAAAGCAGAGTTCCTCCCTCACCCAATTCAAGTGCAACTTGGACAATTGGATGGAAAACCAAAAATTATACCATGACCCCCCATTAATATTCCAAAATGTGTATGCTGATTGGCCAGCGTGCAAGTTGTAAATCGACTTATACTAATGGAAAAAGATCCGGTCGCCCGGACTTTTTCCATTAGTATAAGTCTCTTTTAAAACACTGTCTCACTATGTTAAAAGAGTTTAACATAGCGACACAGGTTTAAAAAAAGCAACGGAGATCTCCGGGATTTACCCACGGTTGTCTTTGTTTGGTCCCTCGGGCTTCACCCTCAGGACCAAAACACGCCAACCGTAGGTAAATCCCACATTACCCACACCCAGGCGTGGGTTATTGTTATATTCATCCCTGGTTTGGCACCTATGCTGCTAATGCAATCAGGTAATCTGTAAATGGTTCAACTCCTGGACCCATGCTCACACTTATCAAGGGTATCAGAACTTGTCAGAGATTTGGGATGCATGGCTAGGTTTAAAAAGGCCCTTGTGGTCGTTAACCTAGTAAACACCTATGAATCTTATTACAGATGGCTCTCGTATGATTTTCTAAGCAAACGTTGAATCAATCAGTACACCAAGATCCTTATAGCGACTAACTTCCAAAAAAATCTAATGCAGGCAATGTTATAAATCAGCTTAGTTTTTGTTTGCCAGAATACATGACATTATACTTTTTCTCACTAAATGAGAGTCGAACTGTACTAGCTCACTTACCTAGGCATAGTAAATGCTTATTAATATTAGTAAAATCAACTTCATTATGAGCAACAAAGCCAGTTTTACAATCATCAGCATACTTAATCATCCAAGAATGATAATCGCATGGAATAGAAGTGAAAATAATATTAAGCAGCAAAGGCCCAAGCACAGATCCCTGAGGAAGCAGCAAAGGCCCAAGCACAGATCCCTGAGGAAGCAGCAAAGGCCCAAGCACAGATCCCTGAGGAAGCAGCAAAGGCCCAAGCACAGATCACTGAGGAAGCAGCAAAGGCTCAAGCACAGATCCCTGAGGAACACCTGATGTTCATCCTATTGATCGCTGCTGCAGCAGCCTTAGCTATGTGGATTATATTCTGCCAAGGATATATCAGCTGACCAGCTTTCAAAGCTTCAGGGTACCCAAACTGTCAGGTAGCTTGAGCTGAATTGACTAACAGACAAGTCTGGGCATGAAACCCTTCTGGGCTTTACTGTCACCAAACAGTATGCTCTTCTGAGGCTTTCGAGAATTGACGATCTGCTTGTGCTGTTTCTTTGCTGAGTAGATAAGTTCCCCTTAGAGGAAAAAACTTCCATTTCCTTATGTTTGTTGTTGTTTTATCACTTTCTTCTTCAGGAAAGTTATTTTAAAACTAGGAATATTGTGTTTTAATGGACTGTCACAAGATTGTAATGCACTATTAAACAGAGTGCTCATTTTTCCTGTTAGTTTAATTATGGTGTAAAGTCACTCACTGAAAACATTTTTTCTGTGGCAAAATTATGTTTAGTTTACTTTTGTAAGGCTGCCATATTGTTTTAAAATGCTTTGTACTGTGTTTTTCTGTCAAAAAAGTAACTTTTGTAGACTGGTAGCGTTTACCAGCATTTTCTGCTCATCTTCTCTGGGTAAGAGACACTATTTTTTGCTTGATTATGGTACTGACTACTGATCTCATGATCAGTCTTTCTTCCAGAAATAAGTAGAAAAAATTAAGCAAACAATCCTTGCCACCACAGTAGGCTAGCAATTTTCCTCAGCCGCAGGTAGGTGACTCTACTGTGGCCATTTGTAGTGCCTCAGGCCACTTGTCTATTAACCCATATCCTTCTGGTGTAGCTTCTACAGCTATTATGGATCTGGGATTAGCCACATCCTCCGCAGCTGTTGGAGTCCCCTCAGTGGGCAAGGGAAAGCCACTCTTGTCAATCCTTGGAGAAGGAACAGGTAAGGTTTCTCTTTTGTGTCATAATGCTGTATCCATCCCTGAGGAAACTACTGCTGCCATAAGTAACATTGGTGACCCATACAGCTCAACTGCCCAGAGTTTCACAGAATGTCCACTTACTGACTTATATTTTTAGCCTGCTCCACATAAAATTTGTAGTTTCCTGATGAATCATAAAGACTAAAATCATTACATAATGACATACATTTGACTTTCAGACTTCATATCCTTCAGAAAATGCATGCTAACACAAATTCTGTTATTCTAACCATTTTCTAAGTTTATACAAGCAATTTTTAAAATGTATCCCTATTATTGGGCTTTTGTCCTTCCATTATTTCTGCCTTTGTCCAGATTTATTGCACTAAGAGGTTGATAGGTATGGGTTGGCACCATTTTTCCTGCCAAAATGAAACAGAAAACCAAGCATGTATCTACTCCTCAAATTTCTTTGTATAGGACTAGTTTACTGGGTTTGGCACAGGGAGTGATTCAGGCTGTCGATCCTCCTTGTAAAGTAGTTTCTGCTAAAGGTAAGAGGGAATCTGAACAGGGAGATGTAGGGATGGATACAGTTTTTTTCCTCAGATTTCTGATTCAGACTCAGAGGAAAGCTCAGTTTCAGATTCTCCCTGGGGGCCTTCTCTTTCTCTGAGACTATTGCTAGAATGTGCGAATGTTTTCAGTGGAAGAACACTGAGGTTTCTCAGTCCCTCAGAAAATACTATGAGAAATTCCCAGATAATAAACACGTTCTTCCGGTTCTGCCTGCTTTAGATGATGTGTGCATTACTGATTGCAATTTTCCTGATAGTCAGCTAGCTGTCCCTAAAAAGGTAGTTAGAATATATAAAGTTCCTCAGTCTTTTAAATTTATGTACACTATACCTAAACCTGACCCAGCAGCTATAGTTACAGTTGATCGTGCTGCTGCTAAGCACCTAGTCATTTCCAATCCTGCCCTTTCTGGTAAGAATGGGAAAATCATTGATAGGTATGGGGGAAAAGTATATACGTCTGCAATTTTGACTTTCAGAATTTTTAATTGCCAGGGTCATATGTTAAAGGTTGCTCTAATTGTGAAAGTAAGTGGGATGATTTTTATCTGTACTTTCTTCTTATGAGGAAAAATCTACTTTAAATAACTTAGGGCAGGATTCACGAAGGCTTGCACGGAGTGTAAGAGGCGTGCAACACTCCATGCAAGCCTCGCGATCCAGGAACAGCCCTAAGCTCCATGTAAGAGACCAGCTAAAATGTCTCTTACACGGACTGGGCATGGACATGCTAAATACCTCACTTGCATCTGAAAGGTATGCAAATGAGGTATATTAGCGATCCACGAAGCAGAAACCAGTCCGTGTAGGAGACGTTTTAGCTGCAGAAATGTACTCAGTTGACAACTGAGTACATTTCTGCAAATTCCACAACGAAGCCATGTCAGCTCCAAAAAAAGGTTGCATATGACTCAGGCAGTATGCCAATGGCCAAATATGTGGCCATTGGTAATACAACCCGATGCCAAAATGATAAAATTATAAAAAAAATTTCCCAGCGCAGCCCCGTGCAAACAGGCTGCACTGTATAAAAACATAAAAAAGAAGGTTATAAACCCACAAATGTGGGTTTCATGCAATACATGGAATGACAATGCAGGGACCAGCAGACCAAAACCAACATGGCCACCGTGTAGTGGTTGCTAAGGGGGGAAGCTGAGTCTAAGACATTTAACTAAGCATTAGTAGGCAATCTCATGTAAATGAGGGTTCGGATACTGAATCTCACAGTCACATAGCAAATGACAACAGTCTGAGTAGTGTAAGAGATACATAAGGGGGAGGAACAGAGTAGGAGATAGGTGACATCACAAGGGGGAATGGTAGAAAGAAATGCAGTTCATTGGAGGCCAGTGTAACATGACAGATGACAGGCACAGATCATGGAAAGAGGTGTGCCACTAGATAAGTCATGGAAAGTCAAGAAATGGAAGGTGAACACTGTTACTTACACCAAAGTTTCTTGCTGGGCGTGCATGCGCACGTGTGCGTGCCATGAAGCGCAAGTAGGACAGTGTGTGCGCGTGTAAGGCAGTCTGAGCATGTGGGAGCGTGTTGGGAGATGTTTAACACTGTTTGCGCGGGTGTGTGCGTGTGTAGGGCAGGCCAAGTATGTTAGAGGCTGTTGGCAGACGTGTAACAGTGTTTGCGCGGGTGTATGTGCGTTTTAACCCGAATAAGTAGATTCTGAACTGTGTAAGCACGTGTGCACGCGTGTAAGCCACTGTGAGCGTGTTTCAGATAGTATGCACGTTACTCCCCCCTGAGGAAACAGAGAGGAAAAAGGAAGCAACAGAATTAATAGGAAGCTAGCAGGGATAACTGCTGAAGCTAGCAGGTGAAAACAATTAGAAGCAGGCAATTACACAGGCAGAATAGTAGCCTAGCCCAGCACTTAAAACTCTTCAAACAGTAGTGCAGGATGTTTCCCTCAAGAGACACTGCAAGACAGGAGTAAGCTAATAGAAGTGAAAACTGAAAAAGCTGAACTCAGAGCAGAAATGTTAGGGGCTGCCATAGCTGTCATAATGAGACATAGGCGACTTGCTGAGGGTGGTGACAATGCAGATGGTGCCAGACAACCCACAGTGAGGAGACGGAGAAGAGTGTACAGGCCCAGGGTCACCTACCACGGGTTACATGAGCTGGAGATAGTAGAGCACTATAGAGTGGACAGA
The DNA here is from genome assembly GCF_019279795.1 of Protopterus annectens. Lineage (NCBI taxonomy): Eukaryota > Metazoa > Chordata > Ceratodontiformes > Protopteridae > Protopterus > Protopterus annectens. Next base: position 1,084,322,159 of record NC_056744.1, on the reverse strand, counting down.
GAGCTCCTGCAGCAAATTGTTGAGCTGTGCAGGCCACACCTTACACACAGAACTAACAGAGGGGAACCCATCCCAGTGGAAACCAAGGTATGTGTTGGCCTAAGAATACTAGCAACAGGTACCTTCCAGAGACCAACTGGTGATATGATGGGGATATCACAGGCATCAGCCTCCAGGGTACTGCACCAGTTCCTGGATGCCATGTCAGCACATGTCGGTGATCATGTATATTTCCCCAATGCCCGTGAGGTATTGGCCAGCAATATGCATCTCTTCCAGCAAATAGCGGAATACCCTGAGGTACTGGGTGCAATAGACTGCACACATATATGCATCAAAGCACCAGCCGGTGAGCGGGGTAGAGCCTACATTAACCGCAAGGGCTTCCCCTCCATCAACTGCCAGGTCATGTGTGATGCCCAGGGCATAATAATGAATGTGTGTGCTGGCTGCCCTGGGAGTTATCACGATTCCCACATCTGGCATTTGACACAGCTGTACCAGACATTTGCCAATGGGGACATCCCACACGGACACTTAGTGGGGGATGCAGGTTATGCACTGGAGCTGTGGCTGATGACACCCATCAGAAAAGCACACACACCTGAACAGGAACACCATAATGAGGCACACGCACAAACACGTAATGTAATAGAGCATGTGTTTGGGCTGCTCAAGTCACGGTTCCAGTGTCTGGACACATCTGGTGGAGCCTTGCAGTACACACCAACTACATGTACCCAAATTGTCATGGTATGTGCTCTGCTACATAATATGATCTTGCAAAAACAGCTGCAGTAGGACCAGCATAGGACCGGGCCAAACAGCCCCCCACCATTGCCAAGGCCATCACAGGCAGAGCGTGACTTTGAGGAGGAACAACCTGAGCCTGCCCCAGTAGGCAGAAGGAGGCATGCCCAGTATGCCCTGGCCTTGGCAAAGAGGCAACGCATAGCACATACACTGGCTCAGTAGGAACCCTGGGAATGATACCCCTCTCTGACTCACTCATATATTAACAGGGATGCCTAACATGACACAACCTGCTCTCAAACATGTACAGGGAGTGTAGTATGTGCATCCGACAGAGGCAGCCCTGCAGCACCACCTGAGGCATGATTGCCATGTGTTAAGCAATGTAACACCATCTAGTATATGCAAACATGAAGACCCTGCCTAACATCTCACCCTCACCAAGCATGATGCCACACTATGAAGACAAGAAGATCAAGTACAATAATTGGCTGAAGTAATGCAGTCAGTCAAAGGGGAGCCAATGTGTTTCAGGCTGGGAAGATATGCGGAGCTTGACATGATGCACCACCTGCTAGGGGTGGCATGCACCTATCATGCCATGCCCCATGGATACCGGCAAAGGCTGTCAGTACCCACAGCATGCTCTGAATAGGTAAGTCTCAAAACACAAACCCACCTTCATAGGTTCTACAAGGGATAGGAACCTAGATGTAATACTACCCAATGACAGATGTATAAACAGCAAGATGTGTGCAGTGTAAACGCACACAGTAAGGAGAATGTAGATGCCAGTCCTGTAATAGAGAACTGGGCAAGGCTCACATCAGCACCCTAACACTACCAGGTCACACCTCATACTGTGCTGTACAGCCGCAAAACATGGAACAAGCTACAAAAGGAGGGTGACTAGCAAGAAATGGCAAGGATAACCACACCCCCATGTTGGTACCACAACAAGAAGCAGCATGGAATAGCCATGGTCAAATACCAATGGCTAAAACTGCCTCGCAGTATATAGTCTGCTGTAGACTACTGTCCTAATACCAGGAACAGCACCTGGCCTTTGTCGGAATACATGAATATATCAAGCCCCCCAAACCACATTATATTGCTTGACTGAAAATACCCAGACATACACCGGTAGCATTGCACTAGCAGCAACACAGTAGGAGAAAATTACCCAGATTCCATAAACCAAAATGCCCAGGAACAATGTACTACTCCCACAAGAGGGGTAAGCATACTGGATGTGATATCAGCAACATGTGTACTGGATGGCAAGATGAGAAGTGTACCCCTCACTGGTAAGACCAGACCATAGAGTAATCACACTGGATATACATACCCTGACCCCAGTCCCTGGCCAAAATACCACAGTGAAAAACATGTGTAAAGTATAGGTTGCAGCCCTCAAAACCGATGTTGAATCCACAAAAGGCCCTGTGCAAGTGCAGAATATGGGACACACCACAGAACATGTTATACAGGCATTCCATGAACACAGCCAGGAATGCTTGGAGTATGCAATCACAAATAACAACAACACACAATGCCATACATGCAGGCATCTGGCATGCTGGCCTCCAGCCATTACCAAACTATGCAAGAGAATGAGGAAGTTACCACATGATAGAGCAAACATAAAAAGGGAAGTAATCACTGACCAGTAGTATAGCAACAACATATGTCCACACATACAATCCACTAAGTCCAGCCACAACAAGTATAATCTGTGAATCCAGAGACAATGTGACGCCAGTACCAAGTACACAGACAAGCACAACACCCCCCAATAAATACAAACATATGTAATAGATGCATCCATGTATCCAAACCAGAGGTTGAGCTCCAACAACTCAGTACTGTCAACACTAGTCAGGAGGAGAAGGTAACCACATACACCACAAACCCAGTCCCACATAGACCTACCACAACTGTAAACCAAACACATAAACACAGACAAATATTCCCGGAGGCCTTAATTACAAACACACCACACCAACAGAAGCCTCCAAAGTAGATCACAAGCAACCACAACCTTCAAACATAGCACATGCAACGAATAGTACACAAAGCTGGTGTGCCAAACAGTCACAGGCCCGAAGGAGAAACAACATGCCTGATACAGTCGTAATAGGTGTCTGCATAGGCAGACACACAGCTGTCCCACTCACCAGACTGAACAAGGGAAAGGGTAGAGTAAGCTGCTTGTAGGCTGCCACAAAATGCCACATAACACAAGTACGCAGGTCACCCCAAAGCAAGCAGAAATATGATGCACTCAGTGTCCATGCTGATGTGAATTACCTGAGATGTACCTCCCTGGTCAACATCAAATGAGACATGGATGGTCCCTCCGAGTATGTACCCCAGGGCGGGATGACACTGGCTGTGTACAGCATCCAACCCTCACAAAGAATGATGCCACAGTACAAACACAGAATGCTCATGTTTAACAGCTGGCACAGTTACAGCTGTCAGTCCAAGAGGGTCTAATGTGTGTCTGCTTGAGATGTCAAGCATGACAAGCCATGCTGCTGTTACAGGGATGGCTGTCAGCTGTTACCCTCGTGTGTCTGGATACTGGATAAGGCCTTTGCCGCCTCCATAGAGCCGTATGTAGGCAAGGCCAAAAGGACTACCCACCACCCTAGAAAACATAAGTGGTAGGAAACATAAGGGTAATGCTGACCAATGCCAGATGTGTAAACTGCAATATGCATGCCCCTGAGGCACTTCCCATTATGGGGAACATTGATGTCTGTCCAGTGACAGAAGCCTGCTGCAAGCCTAGTGATAGCACACCAGCACTACTAGGTTATACCACATATCATGTGTTATGGCCCCAACACCTGCACCAAAACATCAAAGGAGGGGGAGTATCCATATGCAGCACAGACACCCATATTGCCAGGTAACTGATAATGCACAAAGCAGCGGACACCACCCATGTGCACATAACTGTAGTCAAAACTGCTGTACAGTCTGTAGCATGTGACAGACCACACTCTCACACACAAGAACTCCACCCAGACATCCAAAGACACTGGGCAGTATGAATGTCCCACCAAATACCAGACAAGGTACACACAAAGTACCACATAGGTGTCAAACCATTATGTATGCAAGGAGTAATCAGGGACCTAGGGACACAGGTCGACATTAATCTGTCATGTGACAGCCACAATGCCAATGTGGCTATGAAGACTGTTGATACTGGACACCGTATCATGAAAGGATTCACATCAACATCAACAGAGGTCACTGTGCCGCTGTACTGTTCCCTTATCAGACCCATAATCTAGTACAATGACTCATATGGGATGTACCGTACGTGACACCTGCAGCAGTTCAGAAGTCCTCATAGTTACCCCACCAACAGGATAAAGGGTGTGAAATATATGTCATATGCTGCCTGGCTGTAGACACCCCAGCTGACTGCAGTCACACACTGCCTACACAGAGGCATTGTATGTCTGTTGTACAAGGCCATGTCCAACACAGGAGTAATGGACATGCTACACCACAGGAAATCAAAGTCATTGGAGCTGTGAGAGTCACAGATGTCAACCTCAACAATAAGATGTGCTGGAGGGACAGATACATAACCCATAGGCTCCCCACACCCAGAAACAGGATCCCAATCCATGGTAGGCAGAGCCCCTCACCGACACCCCTCAACAGGAATATTGCCAAGTGGATGGATGACCGTACATGTATACTGGGGGTCCCCACTGTGTCACGACCAGAGGCACAGTGAAGAACCTCATAAATGGCCATAATTGAACATAGCAAGGGGTGGCGAAAGACACACACACTCTAGCTAGGCTTACTAATGGCCTAGGGTGTCTAGCCTACTATGAACCCATGAACCTATGAAGATACAAAACGTACAGGACACTAAGGATAATCACAAGGCTTACCCAACTGATGGTAGGAACCATGTTGGGCATCCACAGATATGCTCCGAATCACACAGATATTACAAACAACATACCAAACACACACACACATATTGCTAACATACAACCTGTCAGGTGCAGTGCAAACACCCCCCCGAGTGCAAAATACCTATCCCAGCAGATGGTCCCCTGACATTGCAGATGCTGATGTAACAGCCATCATCTGCAAAGCAGAACACACAGCAGCAAAGGTATGTGATGGTGTCCTGTGCTGAGGCCAACATGGACCCCAAGAATAATGGAATGCCAAATCACACTACTGGCCAATGTCAGCCTTACCACAGGATATGTACCCAAAGAGCAGTGTACAACAACAGTGGTCCATCACAACAAAGGTGTTGCCTGAATGGATACTCCAAACTACCACCCCAGGCTCCTGACAAGCTTGTTCTGCACAGCTATGGAAAGGATCAGTATGTACCGCAGACAGAAGGCTAATGTGGACCTACTGATACTGGACCCTACACACTGTGGCTGTTGTAACTGCAGAACCGGCCCCTAAACATGTCTGACCCATTTGAAGCAGTCATTAAGGTAATTGATGAGAGCTATGTGGTCCACACAGTGTAGCTGGACCGTGCGCATGCTTCTAGACAATACCGTACGTGTTCAGTATGGATATGTTCACCAGCTTAAATATACACCCCTATGTCAGTAGAGGGGTTGCAAAGCAGACTAAGGACAGAACTGACATGGTCAGACATGCCGCATCCATGTCAGACTACAAAGCGGATATGAGTGGCATCCCACAAGGCCTGGTCTTGGCCCCCACCCCCACCCCCGTTCTGTATACATGTCCCATAGGTATAGGCCAACATGGAAGGACTGTGACTGAGCATGCATGCAGAGGAGTACAAACAGCCCACCATATCCGACCCCCAGCTGAAAGAAGCAACCCACAAAAGGGCCACCTACAAACAGGCAACTGTATCCATAGCCATGTCAGCAAGCTAATTGCAGAACTGTGTATAGACAACCACCGTGGATATACAGTAAGTGCCCACAAATTACCACACAGGTGTTAACCCATGAGGTACCTAACATGTAATGTGAGACCTGGGTACAAAAGGTGATAAATATCCTGCACTGGACAAACATGTGGCTGTAGTGTTCGCAGAAACATGTACCATATACCCACCCAAACATGAAGGCTGGCAGATGTAGATAAGGGGAACTCACTGTGGCTCTGCAGCCATCCTCCATCAGCATCACAACTGACTACAATAGCCCCTGTGGGATATACCGCAGCAGACACCTCCATCAACTGTAAAGTCCACAACAGTACCCCACCAGGGGTAGCAAAGAGCATGAACAGATGCCATGTGTTGCCTGAGTAAACAAACTGCAGCCCCACACACCGCCATCCTTCCCAGCTACAGGAAAGCTGTGCCTGATGTATGAAGCCATGTCCAACCTGGAATGAATGAACATGTTGTACCTTGTACAATCTGAATGGCAGTGAGCTATGCACATGAGAGACCTGAACCCCAGCACTGGCATACATAGGACAAGCTGTACAGAATGATCCATAACACAGAAGGCACCCCCACACTTCAGTAAACTCCTGGCACAGGTCAGCCAGAGAGCCACATATCGACACCCCTCAAGAGGCATCCTGATGAGTGTATGGGAGATGGTAGGCTACCCTGGGTATCACTGTTATGTCAGAGGTAGACGGAGGCACAGTATACTAACCATGACATATGTAATGGCAAACTCCAGTTACAATGTGTGTTCAAGGACAAACACACCCTGTGACTAGCATCAGAAATGGCCTACGGAACATCGTTAGTGTTTGCCAATGTCCACCCATGTTGTGGAATACACTAGCAATGTTGGACGAGCCTGGTGTAGTTAGTCCATATCTGAACATATTGCAACATGGTCATATGTGCACAACTGGCCCCTACACAGTCTGTTGTGCTCACTATGAAGATGTCAAGCAGTCATAGGACTAAAGCCCAGGATACTGTCCACCACAGTGAAAGTACCGAACCAGTACACTATACGGTACTACAGTGTTAGGTCATTATGAAAGTATGTTGAGAACTGTCTGCAAAGTATCCCATGCAATTCCTGCAGGCACAGTATAATCCCTGTTGTGGCAGACACAAAGCAGTTGGCCAGTTAGTACACAACATGACACCCAACACACAATCATAAACGTGCGATATTGTCGAAGTTCACACACACCCAAATATGTGGTGGACTTCAGAGTGCAACATATGGAAAGCTCACACTGGGCATGCTCGCACACTTTGATAAATGAGACATATGTCAGACAACATGCCATGGAAAGGCTGAACTGGGCATGCTCACACACTTAGGCCATATCTCCGTTTAGCAGTTGGCCACACATATCTGGTATTTTATGCGTGTCAGTCCAGGAACCAACCACAACACAGCAATCAGCCCAGTGCACGCAGTAAATGACCACAGAGACATAAGTGATATAGTGGATCGCCGTCATATGCAAACATCTGCCACAGATACACAAGTTGGTCATAGGAACAGGGAATGCTATGGCAATAAAGACCTCCAAACAGTAGAACAGCACAACAAATATTGTGCATCCGACAATTGAACATATGGGTGTAGAGGTCAATACTAGGCTTCTTGCCCCAGGGAATGACAGCTCAGCCAGAGTGTGCTTGGCATCTGCATCCCCAGGATAGTAGGCTACTGTGCCACTGTAAAGTAGGTCACAGAAGGCAACATGTGAGGCTAGTGAGCTGTGCCTCTGTCAAGCAGGGGCACCGTGGAGGTCTCAGGGATTGAATGTGCTAAGCCACAGCCATGTTGTCGGTGTGCGCTGTGAGAGGGTTGCTGAAGATCTCTGACAGTAGGTGTCCGTCAATAACAGACTGAGGGGAGCCCTATCTGCATTCTCTGGATGATTCCACTGTCAACACTGTGTTGTAATGAGTATGTGTGAATGAAGTGCCATGCTGGAACTGTCCACAGATGTCCTCCCTCTGTGGGCTACAGCTCTGCAATGTATTAGGGCACTCTGTCTGTTGAACGGCGCATATATGGCTGGTGTACAGCTGACAGGTGTCTTGTTGTGGAGCAGTCATGGGTATATGTGGGATAGCATGACCAATGCAAACTGTACACATGCTCATAGGATGCAATTGTCAAGGATTATGCTGAGTGGCCAGTATAGTCCTCCAGCATGGGTCCTCTGAAGTCATCCACCCCAGTCTACACAAGTGTAGAGTCTGCTTGTGCTAAACACAGTTTGTGTGCAGTGACAACCTTGCCTGGGGGTGGAGATGAGATATGGATGTCCAGGGAAAGGTGGGTATGGTCGGATATCAACAATGGTGGTCTACCCCTCTGGTGTGGAACAGTGAGTACCCACGTTGCAGATGGACAGGGGCAATATGTATTCACCCATGTGGCTGTGGTGTGTGGTTCTGCCATAGCACATGGACCCACAAATTGTAGTGGCTGTAGGGAAAAGTGGTAGAGGCCTGAGTAGTTCTCAAACACAATATGCCTGTACCATATGTTAACAACTGGAATGGTGTATGTGAATACCTGCATATCCTGGCACTGTTCCCAGGGAAGCTAAGTGTGTGTCCTGGATGTGGGTGTGGTGTTCTGGACTGGTTGTGTTGTGTGTTACAGGTCCTGTGGTCCCAAAGCATGGTATAGAACATAACCTGCCAGTGCGATGTGCATATCTGACCCTGACGTAGGTGGCTGCAAATGCATATATATGCTATCCCCCACCTGACAGGTAGTACTACATCTACATACCTCTGTAGAAATAAAGATGTCAGCACCCTAGAAATACTACAGGTGCAGAACAGATGGGCAGTAATTCGGATAGGGTGCTTTGCTAATGCGTCTCTCTCAAGTGTCATAATATAGTTAGGTAGGGGTTCGAATCCTGCAAATGCTTAGTGTGTGGGTGAGTGGGGTTTGTGTGTGTGAAAGGCTGTGAGAGGGAAATGTCCCTTTTGGCAACTGGGAGAACACACTACAGGATGCACACTCCCCTTTCTAAACACAGATGATGTCAGCACCCTATAAGTACAGCAGGAGAAGGAAAGCCTCCCAGTAATGCGAATAGCGCGCTCTGCTAATGCGTCCATCTCGAGTGTCATAACATAGTTAGGTAGTGATTTGAATCCTGCAAATGGCAAGTGTGTTTGTTTGGATGAGGGGGGTTAGTGTGTGTGTGCAAATATGTGTGAGGGAAATGTCCCTTTTGGCAACTGGGAGAACACACTACAGGATGCACACTCCCCTTTCTAAACACAGATGATGTCAGCACCCTATAAGTACAGCAGGAGAAGGGAAACCTCCCAGTAATGCAAATAGCGCACTCCGCTAATGCGTCCGTCTCGAGTGTCATAACATAGTTAGGTAGTGGTTTGAATCCTACAAGTGGCCAGGGTGTGTGTTTGGATGAGGGGGGTTAGTTTGTGTGAGGGAAATGTCCCTTTTGGCAACTGGGAGAACACACTACAGGATGCACACTCCCCTTTCTAAACACAGATGATGTCAGCACCCTATAAGTACAGCAGGAGAAGAAAAAACCTCCCAGTAATGCGAATAGCGCGCTCTGCTAATGCGTCCGTTTCGAGTGTCATAACATAGTTGGGTAGTGGTTTGAATCCTGCAAATGGCAAGTGTGTGTGTGTTTGGATGAGGGGGGTTAGTGTGTGTGTGCAAATATGTGTGAGGGAAATGTCCCTTTTGGCAACTGGGAGAACACACTACAGGATGCACACTCCCCTTTCTAAACACAGATGATGTCAGCACCCTATAAGTGCAGCAGGAGAAGAGAAGCCGCCCAGTAATGCGAATAGCGAGTTCTGCTAATGCGTCCGTCTCGAGTGTCATAACATAGGTAGGTAGTGGTTTGAATCCTGCAAATGGCAAGTGTGTGTGTTTGGATGAGGGGGGTTAGTGTATGTGTGAGGGAAATGTCCCCTCTGGCAACTGGGAGAACACACTACAGGATGCATATGCCCTTTTCTAAACACAGATGATGTCAGCACCCTATAAGTACAGCAGGAGAAGGGAAGCCTCCCAGTAATGCGAATACCACACTCTGCTAATGCGTTTTTCCCAAGTATCATAATGTAGTTAGGTAGGAGTTTGAAACCTGTAAATGGCATGTGTGTGTGTTTGGATGTGGGGAGTTTGTGTGTGTGCATTTCCGTATGAAAACATGTTAGTTTTGGCAATCAGGAGATCACACTACCTGATGCACATTACCCTTTCAAAATACTGATGTTGTCAGCACCCTATAAGTACAGCCAGAGAAGAACTATCTAGTAAACTGAATAGTGCGCTTTGCTAATGCATCTCTCTCACGTGTCATGACTTAGTTAGGTAGGGGAATGAATCCTGCAAATGGCAAGTGTGCACGTGTGTGGGGGTAGTAGGGTGTGTATAAATGCAAGTGTGAGAGATGACTCCTACAACTATATATATGTACATATGCATACATTTATATATGTACTTTAACTGACCTTATTATCTACAAGCTACCAACTAGCATGGTTGTTTCTGTTCACACACTACTATTATGGAAATCCATTAGTTTTGACAGTAATTTTAAATGACATGCTTTGTGTACTACACATCCTATATTCCCTTTACATTCATCCCTACTATTACATGTTATATTTATTTTAGCACAATGTTTTTGTATAAGAGTCATGGCTTAGTGGTAGGTCATACAGACTAGTGTTTCCAAGGTCCTGGGTTCGGGACTGACAGTGGGATTTTATTTTGCTTTTGAACTGAGTACAGGACCTGTCAATCAAAGTGACTAAGGCACTTTTAAGCAGTTGTAACCAGGTTAGCGCTGGTTTGCGCGAAGCTCACGTATGCACACTGGCGGTTAGCTCAGCGCACACACCCGCTTACAACCGCTTAACGGTGCTTACTCTGGTGCACACCCACGCTATTTTCTTTGAAAGAAAAGAAAATGGGGAGACAGGAAAGTGGTGAAAAAGGGGTCACAAAGAGGGTAAGACAGTAGGGAAACAAGCTTGGGATTTGCAGGAGGGATGTAGGTAAGGCCCATAGCTGCCCATTTCTTCATCAGCAACAGCTGTGCATATGTATGTAATTTGATGTGACATTTGAAACCTTCCACCCCTGAGAGAGGTGTCAGGACAATTGTTGTACAGCCAATTGTAATTGATAGGTTCCATGTCCAGCAGACATGTGTGCGGAATGGGCAGCTATGTATGGGGCGTAATTTTTTTGTGGGTACAGAGTGCCCTTTTTTTTATTTTTTTTTCAGGTGAGAGTGGTATGTCAGGTGAAGGAAGTCAGTACAGCTGGGGAGGTAGGCTGGGTAGGTAAACAGACAAGACAAACAAGACGCATACAGGGGTGGTGTATGACACGTATGGGGGGGTTACACAATTGATGGGGACGGAGGTTTGGATATCCAGAGCCCATGAGCCCACAGATGGCAACAGTGGAACTGATATCCCCACCCATAGTCAGTTGCCACTGTTCCTTCACTGCCCAGGACGGGGCTGTGCTGGGGGCTGTGTAGGTTGGGCAATGGGCATGCCCGTTAGTTGCGCCACCCATGCCTCGAGCTGGCATAGGGGCTCGAGAACAGAGTCCCGAATCTCCCTACGCACCACAGTCCGGACGCTATGGAGGGTGAGTGGTGGTTTTCCTCCGGCCACACTTGCAGAGGGGAGGCAAGCCCCATCCCCTGCAGCGCTTCCACCCGCAGGTGGCACAGGGCCACCAGAAGAGGGTCCGGACTTGGCACTAGTGCCAGGTGCATTCGCCAGCTGAGGTGGGAGAGGTGGGTCCGCTGGAACCCGCCTTCCCTGTCGTCCTATGTTTTGCATTATGCCATGACAGTTTGGGTTAGTGACATATAATACCATTCACAATTAGTTGTAACAGCATGCATTAGTATTCCCATTAACCAAACACCCAGATATTCACACCATTGAACAGCGTGCATAACACATGCATAATTTGAACAGAAATACACAGTCCAACAACATGCAGGGTTAACTGATGGCAACAGGCCATCAGGTGTGGATGTATGAACAGGGCAGATGCATCAACGGACATGCAAATATATATGACCCAACAGGACAAACGTCCAGGGGTGTTAATTGTGATTGCACATACCATTTTCACGTGGAATTGGTTATATGTGGTTATAGGGTGGGGTAAAGAAAATAATATTAACACCTTCAAATAACAATACATATGCTGTACATTTCTAACAGCTACAGTTATATACATGCTACTGTTCTAACTACAGTTTCCTATATGATAACTATTTCAACTTGGTGACAGGACTGTTACTACAACATCAATATACATTTTATTGTTCTTCATACACATTCATATCTAGCTTTGTTCAGCTACATCATCCTGCTACATTTGCTTTATATAGCTGTAGACAAGTATGGATGTTTGGTATATCAGACAATCATCCTATCTGCATATTGCAGACTTAGAGCAACATATCCAGATTTTGGGATACACATTCCAGATGCAGCAACACTTTGAACAGATTTCGCTGTTTGGTTTTGAATCTCACATGCATTTCATTCTGTCTTGACTGCAGTATACTTTATTCAGGGGTTATTACTACTGTATTGCTGGATTCATGACACTTTCTCACACTCTCTCACTTGCTTTCATTTTACTATTCAGGATGGTACTTACTTCTAGGCTTTATTGACATGTTTTACCTGTAGTTATTACAATCCTTTCCAGCAGTCTCACTTCTGTCAGGTTGCAGTATTTCAACAGGGATATATTTCACACATGTGATTTCATCATCTTCTGCAGCTATACTTTTCAGCCTGCTGCAGGCTGTGTACTATTTTCTTACAGGTAGGGCATTTTTATTTCAGAATATATGTCAGACAGTTTCATTTTTCGGTTTAACTTACAGGCTGAAACACACTTTTGTAATCAAGCAATACTTGCAGACACTTTCACACTGTTACTTGCACGTTTTATTCCTTAGTGACTACACTGCACTCTTTTGCTGACTGTCATACTTTTATATTTCTTTACAGTTACTGGTAGTGGATTACTGACCTGCCTGGTGGCGCAACTGCAGCAACCTATTGCCATAGGCTCTGCGGTTCGCAGAACGGACACCTGCAGCTGTAATATAAATGAAATAATATTGAAATACACATCTCCATAATATCAGCTAGTTTAATTTCTTACATACATAATTAAATGTAACTTACTCAGTAGTGGGGTGTTGGGTGTTTGCCGGGCCTCCTGGATCCAAAGGTTCAGTTGGTCCTGCTTGCATCTCTTCAGGTCTGCACGGTGGTGACGGACCTGCTCACCAGTCCTTGGAATCCCTGTGGCACTGGTGAGATCATGAGCCAACCGGTCCCACACCTCGGCCCTGTATGCTCCCCAGAGGACCTGGCCCTGCATGAGTTGGGCCTCATGATTATGGACTAGGAGCCAGACCATGTACCTGGACTCCTCAACACCCCACCTCTGTGCTCGAAAGCAACTACCCTCTCCTACTCCTGTCATTCTGCCTGCAGGTCAGTTCTACAATCGTTTATGCTGTGTATTCCCACCCATGGGGCTTATATAGTCTGTTTTTCCCGCACATATCTGTGATTGGCCATTTTGGAATTGTATCAACTTCAGTAAACCTGCATTGTCATGCTCCAGTTTGTATCCATTCCTATATATTAGCTATTATTGCATTTAAAGGTACTGCTGTCATGGCTTAGTGGTTCTGTACCTTGACTATGGTGTATAGTATCCTGGGTTCGAACCTGGCCACTGCTTTTTATTTTTCATGACTGTCTAGACATGCTGAGGGGTGTGTCTGTGTAAAGGCAGTTTTGATATGGCTTGCTCAACGTTGCCTGTCGGTTAGCTTGTTTGCGCAGTGCACAGCTCCGCGCAAACAGGGTACACTGCTTTAAGCCTCATTTGGCTATCGGCACGCATATTACGCTCAGCTCAGTTAGGGGCACATAGATTTAGCATGTTAGACCATTGCTCAGCTACGGGCACTCATTTTGCACCAGTTAAACCACTGCTCATCTACGGGCAGATGCACTCACTCTGTTAAACTGTAGCTCAGCTATGGGCACATCTGGCATTTTTTATTCTTTTGTTACCTCACATTTCTTCAATATAAATGGGCTATTTCATTACATTTTACATAAATTGTAGTTTTATGTGTACATATTTGTCAGGGACTTGTTTCCTGCTTATTTTGCTAAAAAAAAAAAAATGGTGTTGTGGGGGCTCGAACCATGAATACCTGCTCTTCAGCCAACATCTCTACCGCTACGCTATTGCTTCCTGGCTTATTTTGCATATTTAGTTCTTATATGCTTTCCCACTGACTGCTAACTGTAGCTGCGCTATGGGCACGCCCGCGCAAACGAGCGCACTCACGGTTAAACATTTTTACAATTTAAAAAAATATATAACATGTTTATTTATATGTTTTCTCTTCATAGTCTGTGGGGGCATGTGTTGTGTTCCGTTTATTCACATTTCCGTGGACTCTGTCGTGGGTGTTTACTTTGGGAACCTTTCCTCTTCTGGGGGCGTGTCCGCTTACAGGGCTCGGCCTACGGACACACCCCCTACTGTCTTACACGGACCGTGTTGGCCTTAAGTGTGATTCAGCATGCTCTCATGAATATGCAGAGCATGCTGACATCACTCCGTTTAACTGCAGCCTCTGTGTATGAGTTATAACTCTTACACGGAGGCTTCGTGAATCCTGCCCTTACAGTTTACAGTGGGTATATGACTCTACTGACTCTTTGTCCAGGGCTATGGCCACTGCTACCGTTTTGAGAAGGTTTGCATGGCTGCATTCACAGAACCACCCAGACTATGTTAAAAGTGAGATTTTAAATTTACACCTGGGTAGATATTTAGTGTTGGGCCCCTCTGCTGCAGAGTTGATCAAAAAGTGTAATGAAAGGAATAAGCTGATCCAAGGAATCTCTTAAGATGTTTCAGCCCTCATTTTCCAAATTTTTCAAAAGGATTTTTTCATCCAGTTTAGGCAAAAAATTGAATAAACAGTCTCGACAAAATACACGTAAACAGATGTTTATGAAGAAATGGCAAGAGGGTCCCAAAATGAAGGCTTGAACCTCCCAAAACCAAGGATAGTCAAACAAGTCTGTATGACTGAATCAAGAGACATTGTGACCTCCCTCCCACCCTGGCCTTTTTTCTTCCAGAAAGTCTGAATCTCCATTTTTCTCTTTGGCAACAAATAGTTTTAGATAAATGGGTTCTGAAAAATCATTTATCGAGGTTACAGATAGCACTGGGAGGAAATTTCTCCTTTTTAGTGGGTTATTCCTCATCCCCCAGATCAGACTCTTAGTTTCCACTGGTTCTTTATCACATGCTGTCTCAAGAAGTGATACAACCACTTTCTTCTTCTCACATGGGGAAATGTTTTTATTCAAGGATGTTCCAAGTGCCAAAGAAAGAAAATGCTTGGAGACCGGTTCTGGATCTTTCTTTCCTAAACCTGTTTGTGATAGTGCCCAAATTCTTAAGTCACTTCACAATCTGTTACCTCTTCAGCTGCTTCTTCTTTCAGGTTTCCTGGTAACACTAACATAAAATATGCTTATTATCACACCACTATTTATCCAGACTTCAGACCGTTTTAAGGTTTTATGTGTCTGGATCACATTTTCAGTTCTCTGCCTTACCCTTTGGACTGTCCACTGCTCCAAGGGGGTTCATAATGTGTATAGCTAAAGCTATAGCTTATTGCAGTCTAGATCTGAATCCACATTTTTCCATATTTAGATAACTTACTTATCTTTGCAGAGTCAATTTCAAAGTGCAAGGAATCTCTCTCTCTTAGGTGAGATATATTTTTACATAAGCTGGGATTCCAAAAAGAACATTCAAAAGTCTTTATGACTCCTTCACACAGGATTCTGTTCTTGAAATGTTAGCTAGACACCTCATTTCAAACAGCTTCCAGTCAGGATTTTGGGTCTCATGGCATCTATGTTTCTCATATGTTTCCCTTGCAAAATTCTACATGAGAAAGATAAAGTTGTATCTGACATCTCTTTGGTCCCAGCACTGACATCCTTTATCTTTTAAAATACCACTGTTGGAGTTTGTCAGAAGAAAAATAATTTGGCGTAGACAACAGATATCCTTAAATCCAGTCAGTCACCACAAGCACCTCAGACTTTGCTTGGGAAGCAGTTTCAGGAGAGATAAAAATTCAGGGTGTGTGGGACACCAAGGACAGATGCAAGCACATAAATATCAAGGAGATGCTTACCCTGATCAAGGCACTCAACTCGCTGAACCATCTTTGGTCTCTGGGACCTCTTCTAGTGGTTGCACACAATATCACAGTCATGTGGTACTTCAGCAAGCAAGGGGGAACCAGGTCATACCCCCTTTGCAGACTAGCCATCGTAGCTTTGGATATAGCTTCCCAGCACAATCTCACTCTACAGGCATCCTACATTCCATCAGAGCAAAACTGTATGGCAGACAAGCTGAGCAGGACCAGGGCAAACCCTCATTATGGAAAACTAGATCAGGGGTATTCCAATATTTGATCTATTTGTGGAGAGTTCCTCAAGTAGACCTTTATGCATCTTCTCTGAACAATTAAAAGGCAAGATTCTGTTCCAAGATGCCATGGAAGAAGGCATGAAAAATAGATGACTTTTTTCCTTGGAGAGGAATGTTCTTTTATGGCTTTCCACTCTTTCCGCTAATATCCAGGGTACATCTGAAGTTTCAGAAGGAATCCCCCAAGATCATTGTGGTGACTCCTTTCTGATCCAGGCAACTGTGGTTCTTCTTTATTTTGGATGTGGACATGGACAATCACCACAAGCTTCCTCACAGACTGGATCTACTTGCATAAGAACAGGGGTGTTTGCAACATCCCGACATCATTCATCTTCAATGCCTGGATGATCGGATCTTAATTCCTTTTTAGACTCTTGTTTACTGAGGACATTCAGTAGGTACTAATGGAGGCAAGAAAACCTGCTACTAGAAAATGATATATTGGTTAACAGAATATGTTTATATTTGGTGGCGACAATATAACCAGAATCTATTCAGGGCTGTTTATTCTCTGTTTTTACAATATTTATGTGAGTTACTATCCTATGGCCTTTCTTATTCCTCTCTCAAGGGTCACTTACCACCATTTCAGCATGTCTTCCCATGGATCCTCCTCTTTCAATGCAATTTCATGTCAAAATGTTTTTGAAAGGGGTTTTGCATAAGAAGCTTCCAAGAAAACTCACAGTCCCTCCTTGGGATCTTCATTTTTTGTTAGCACAGCTAACAGTTGCTCCAGTTGAACCAGTTAACCTGGCTGACTTGAGGTTCTTAATATGGAAGGCAGTTTTAATGATTGCTTTGACTTCTGCTAGAAGGCTAGGATATCTGAGTTGCAAGCTCTTACAGTAAATCAACCCTATCTCATTTTACATAGGGACAGGGTTTCTTTGAGAACTAATCTTTCTTTATGTCTAAAGTGGTATCTAAGTTTACTTTAAGTCAAGCTATCCACCTTACCATTTTCTTTCTAGACCCTAAAAATGAAGGAGAAAGGATATTCCATATCTTGGATTTCCAGACAGTCAGGTACTGTCTTGACAGACCTAAATCTTTCAGATCTTCAAATCGATTATTCAGTGCTTGTGAAGGTAACAAAAGGGGACAAACTGAGTCAAAACAGACTGTTTCCAGATGATTGTCTAATGCTATTACCTTTTGTTATAATCAACATAAAAAAACTATTCCAAGCAGGGTCAAGGCCCACGCTACCATTGTTTTGGCTTCATCTGTGGATTTTTGGAAAAGGTTGGATTCTAGAATTATTCTAGAAGTTGCTACTTGGTTGTCTGTACATACTTTTCACAGCACAATAAGTTTGATTCCTTCTATAGGTATAGATCAGGATTTGCTAGGACCATTCTCCAGGGGCTGCTAGACTCTTTGCCTTCCACATCCCAAACATAGTTAGCTAGGGTAATATAACTAAGGCTCCTGCAGCAGTGATCAATATGATGAACACAGCAGAGCTGTGTAAGTAAACTTACTATAGCATTAGATGTTCGAATGATCACTGCTGCAGTAACTGCTCCTTCCCTCCATCCCTCTTGCTTTTTGGAGTGCTTTTTATGCCACAGTGTGGATATTTATTTTTTGTTGTTCCTAACATTGTCCTTTAAGAACTCAGCCTCCTTTTCTCTGTTGGTAGGAAAGCTCTGAAAGGCTTGGCACCCAAACCTATCTTTTCAGTCAAGTCAGCTTGAGCTGACTAATGGTTTGGGCACATGGAAAGTGACCTGAAGCTTGGGAAGCTGGTCTGTTGTTATATCCTTTGCAGGCCATAACCCACATAGCTTAGGCTACTGCAGCAGGGATCATTCAAACATCTACTGTTATGGCATGTTTACTTATATAACTGTACTTTCTAACCCATAAAATTATGCCTCCACCTCTCTTGATTATTTATAAGCATCCAAATTTGTTATATACTCGTATTTGTAAGTCAGATGAATTCCATGACTTAGTAACAGCAATTATACAATGACCCCCCCCCCGATTAATATTCCAAAACGTGCACGTTGATTGGTCAGCGTGCACGTTGTAACTCAGAGTTATAGTAAGGGAAAAAGGTCCGGTCGCCTGGACGTTTTCCATTAGTATAACTTTTTTTTTACAGCAACGGAGAATGCAAGATCTCCGTTGCTGTTTAGACACTGTCTAGCTATGTTAAAGGAGTTTAACATAGCGAGACAGCTTTAAAAAAAGTAACGGAGATCTTCCTACCTCCGTTGCTTTCTTTAAAGGTGTCTCACTATGTTAAATGGGTTTAACATAGCGAGACAGCTTTAAAAAAAGCAACGGAGATTCTCTGTTGCTTTTTTAAAGCTGTCTCACTATGTTAAACTCCTTTAACATAGTGAGACACTTTGTAAAAAGCAACGGAGAACTTGCTTTCTCCGTTGCTTTTTTCAAAACTGTCTCACTATGTTAAATGAGTTTAACATAGTGAGACAGCTTTAAAAAAGCAACGGAGATTCTCCGTTGCTTTTTTTAAAGCTGTTTCGCTATGTTAAACTCCTTTAACATAGCGAGACAGTTTGTAAAAAGCAACAGAGATCTTGCTTTCTCCGTTGCTTTTGCCCACAGCTCTGATGTACTGCGTAAGCATACGCATACACAGTACATCAGAACTGCCGCAGAATACCAAACAGCTGTGGAAGGGCAGCAAGAAGGCATTATACAATGCCATTATTTGAGAAAAAAAAAATTTTCTTAAATAATGTCATTACATAATAGCAATAACCCACTTCTGGGTGTGGGTAATGCTGGATTTACCAACGGTTGTCTTTGTTTGGCCACTTGGGCTTCGCCCTCGTGACCAAACCACACCAACCATGGGTAAATCCAGCATTACCCACACCCAGGCATGGGTTATTGCTATATAAACTCATATCCCTCAAAAAGTGCAATAACTTTTAACTAACCTCCTTTGTTCCCCAAACTTTTGGCATTACAATAGAAACACTTTAAAGATCTATGAAATATACTGTTTCTATTGCACAAATGGATCCACTCATGTGAGGCCCTAAAAAGCTTTCAGCACAATTCCTAAATAAATCTGACAGAACCTTAGATCCAAAATGAACTCCATCACTTGAAAACCTTTCATAGGCATACTTTTCTCAATTATTTTATTAATTTAATATTGCATACAAAACATGGTTGTCTTGGGCAATTATTACATAATTTTGCCTTCGCCCACTGATTATCCAACTACTGCAAGTAGGAAGGACTTCACATAATGCAAACTCTATATTTAAAGTTTTTAAATACTCAGTTATATCAAGAATTGCATTTTTCATCTTATTTAATGGTGTATACCTTAAATCATTAGTTACCACCCTGCAAAATAAATTTATTATAGGCAGTTTTTACCCTACTTAACTGAAGTAACAAATCTAAATATTCAAGTAACTTCAAACCTGGCAAAGAGGAAACTCTAATATACTCTTTATTCAAAGATGTTATTTAATTAGACATGAATTCTACATGAGTCCCCATTTACCAGTAATTCAGAATAACATAATGCTCCACCATTATCTATTACAGAAATAAAACTAGGCTCTTCACTGCTCTTATTAATAACTTTATCTTCACCAGTTAACCTTCTCAAAGTTCTTCTTTTATGCTTTCTTACCCATGAGATCCCTTACCATATTTTATTCTGCCCACTAATGCAATTACTATTATCACCAGAGTAAGGGTTATATGAAATTTTATCGGCTTAAAGAAGAAGAAGGATTTTCCTCCAAACTTTCTTTGTTCAAAACATCCTCTTTACTAAAATGAATCAAACATTGATGTTTACTTACATTAGCAGGGCTATGTTCAACTTCAGACTCATTTAATACCTTCTTGAAATTAGGAGACAGATAACCCTGTAATGGTGTAAGCCTCTTATGCTTTGAGCTATACCCTCCAGCCACAAAATTGTCACTCAAACTATCATCTTCTCTTTGATCTAAGTTTCTTTTCTTATACCTAATATCTACACCAATGTCAACTTTTGTAACAAAAGACACAGAAACATTTTCCCCAATAACTGAGACTGTACTATCATAATTTTCTATCACACGGTTATTTTTATGTTTTGAAATATTAGAACAATCAAATTTGTTAGTACAAGAATTCACTATTCCCTTTATTATATGTTCTAAGTCACCCTCACATCTCTGAAAGAGGTGGTATAAACAATGAGTTATCCACCAAAACTTTAGAATTGATCAAATCTTCTTTCCAGAAGTGTTCACATTGTTCCCTCTTAACGGATAAAATGGTCTCATTTGAAATAACACTTGATGAACTAAATAAAATTTATTCTACTAAATCTGTTAATGTGGAAGATTTACTAACATTGTTCTTTTTCTTCACTCCATTAGCATTCCCAGCTTTGTTTTTCCTCTTAACTGGAGTTTTAACTGACGTGAAAAGTAAACTTTTCCCAGGTTACTTTCAGCCTTGATCCCTGTTTAACTTCTGACTGATCAACATCTCATCTTCATGCTCTAACTACAAATTTTTAATGAAACAGGTATTCTGCTTGTCATTCGTCTGATATTAAAAGTTCATAGAGAGACTTTGCCAGTGAAACTTTTCCCATTGTTCCAAAGGAAAATGCTTGAGAAACACATAAAAGCACAGGATATGACTTGTAAAATCAGGGATACCTTGGACTTGATCAGACTCTGGTGTTGGAGGATGAAGATGATCAGGAAGATGACCAGCAACACTGAAAATTTAAGAATAAATGAGAGGCTATAAAGCCTCAAGCACATTCATGAAATATGGCTTTAAAAGAAAACTGGCTGAGAAAGATTGGAATTGTGTTAACTTTGTTAAACTTGTTGAACGACTATAAAGCATATACCCCACTTTATGTGATAATGTTTAGAATAATACTAAAGGGGAAAAGAGCTAACTGTAAGCAAAACATTTTTGTTCTTATTAGTATTTGTATAAACATTTCATCATATATAAATTGCATGTAATACTGCAAATCAGTTTTGTATAGGGTGCAATCAGGGGTATTTAAATGTGGGTGGCCTTTTCAGTGAATGTTGTATATATTAAGGATATTAAAGAAAACAAATGTTTTTCTTAGTTGTAAGAAATATAGGCTATTTACTACAACAAGATAAGACAGGCTGAACAGAAGCAAGTTTAAGTTCATATAATGATGTGATTTTGGGCAGCTGGAGTGGGGGTGGAATGTAAATGTGACTGACTGTATCTAAAATTAAGATAACACTTTCCCTTTTTAATCTCTTCAGCTTAAGCTATAAACAATTCTATTTGTAAACTAATAGGCTTTTATAAGACAAAATGAGGAAAACCATGCAAAATGTTAAATTTCTTGCTTCTGCAAAGATATTATAAGCTTGTTTTTTGTTTTCCTTTAGCAAATGCTCACAGTGGCAGACATGAAGTCGCTGGCTGAAGACAGTTGACTAGGGGAATTTTGTATATTGTGATCTGACTGACATTTACAAAGATTCCTTCCTGCATTTGTAGAGTTGTTAGTTGCTTTTTATTCTCATTGCTTACTACTTTTACAAGGTGTTCAGCTGTCTGCAGGTTAAAGCAATTAATCTTTTTTTTAAATAAACATCTTTATTAAATTATCATCTATGACATAGGCAATCTTACATTTGTATAAATGAAAAACAAACATTGACACCACTTTAGCTGCCAACATTATACATCACAGACACCATTGAAACAACTGTAGTTGTAAACAGTATACATCACTTATAATCTATCTAGTCATTGTCAGTTAAGCATTATATGGCTCACTCAAATCCTGCCTTTTAAACCTTGTTCCTTCTCTGCAAATATTGTTCCCACAATTCCCATTTTTTTTCAGTGTAGTTTGCTCCTTCCCTTTTCTAAAGATCCCAATTTCAGTTGCTTTCTCTCTGTTACTATGTTCACTGCTTCTAGTAAAGTTGGTCTAGACTTTGATTTCCATTTTCTAATTCCTTTTTTTAGCAGACATCATAATTAGACTTAACAAGGCTTTACTATTTCTAGGCAATTCTGATTCTGTATCATAGCTCAAAATAATTACCTCCCCAGTCAATCTAATCATCTCACCCAGCATATCCAACAAAGCAGTTCTCAAGGAATCCCTAAAGTCTGCCAGCTCATTACACTCCCAAAAAATATGTTCCCAGCCACCTCTTTTTTGCCTGTCACACCTCCAACATTTTCTATTCACTTGAGGAAGAATTCTTTGGAGTCTACTTGGGGTATAAAAATGCCTATGTAATCACTTTCAGGCAAAGATCCTAATTTTTCTATACTTAGTTGCATATTTGGGAGATATACATACATCCCCCATGGTCTCTTTGTGAATTGCTTATCCAATCTCTCTTCCCAATCCTTCTAAGCTCCTCGGATTGATTCTTATAATTACCATGCAATGTTTTATATGATCTACTTTTTCAATAGCAGCTTATATTCTAGATTCTATTCTTTTCTGAGGGAAATTCAGCATTTAAAGATACAATAACAAGCAATTCAGTAAAGAATAAAGTCTTAAATAAAGGGAAGTGAATAAGAGATGGTATCCTCCACAGCAGCCTTAATACTGTAATGTATTTATTGTGCCTATTAAATCAAATTTTATTGCTGTTTTCACTGTTTACAAAGCTTTTTGTTAGTTTCACTGCTTAAGTATTTACTCATATTTGTCACTGCTTTTAAGTTATCTGCTTGGCTTGTTCTGGTTTTCCCACCAAGCAGTAGTGAAATACCTGACCTGTTAACTGTTTAAAATATTCTTTAGATCCTCCTTGCTGATTTTCTGCTGTTTTAAGCATTTTTAGTGTCTTGCTGCTATTTTTCTACTTTTTTAAACATTCTCCAGTGCTTTCCCACTGAACTAGGGTAGCGAGTATATGTAGCATAGTCCAGATACAGGCTTGCTGCATCTGGAACTGTTTGTAGTGGTTTGTTTATTCTGAGCACTTTTGCCAGGCCATTTTGGATTGGAAGGGGCCTATCTGGACCTTTGTGAGAGAATTGTGCTGACTGGAACCTGTCTGTTAAAGGGAGGCTGGTCTGGGGTTTGGAATATTCATCCTCATTAGTCCTTTTGAATCTTTTTAAAGTTTTTTTTTCAAGTTCTTAGCTTCTGGCATTTAGGCCCCACTTTTCAGCAGGTTTCTGCCTGTTTGTACCAAGCTGAACTGAGGTGGACTACCAGCCACAACTCTGAGCTGAGATACCAGATGACTAGAGGCTTCTGAGCTTCCAAAAAACCATAAGTTGTCTGAATTTTTTTTTTTTGCTTATTTATACTATTTACTCCATTTTTTATTTCCTGCTGCCTACTTTTATACTGTACTTTTTTACTGTGTACTAAACTACACTGTTGTACTGCAATTGCCTGCTTTACTGTGCCTGTCAAATCAATTTTTTTGCTGTTTTCACTATTTACAAAGCTTTTTTGTTTCCCTGTTTGTTGAGTATTTACTGGTATTTCTCACAGTTTTTAAGATTTCTGTTCTGCTTGTTCTAGTTTTCCCACCAAGCAGTGGTTAAATAATTGATTTGTTAACTATTTAAAACACTCTTTAGAGCCTCATTGCTGATTTTCTGCTGTTTTAGACATTTTTAGTGTCTCACTGCTATTTTACTGCTGTTTTAAACATTCTCTAATGTTTTCCCGCTGAGCTAGGGTAGCTAGCAGCTGTAGCATAGTCCAGATACATGCTTGCTGCTTCCGGAACTGTTTGTAGTGGTTTGTTTGTTCTGAGCACATTTGCCAGGCCATCTTGGATTGGAAGAGGCCTATCTGCACCTTTGTTAGAGAACTGTGCTGACTGGGACCTGTCTGGTAAAGGGAGGCCAGTCTAGGGCTTGGAATAAGCATCTTCATTGGTCATTTGAATCTTTTTAAAGTTTTTTTTCATGTTCTTAGTTTCTGGTATTGAGGCCCTGTTTTTGAGCAGCTTTCTGTTTTTTTTCATGTTGTGCAGCACCACACACTGCCATGTAGTTGTGGGACAAAGCTGGGCAGGTAAATTCAACAAATTTTCCCTAAAACCCAGGCAGAAATATTCATCCACTGAGCTCCTCCGTGATCGATTCTGAACAGCCACCCCTAATAACAACAGTCTTCAACCTAGCATTATAGATAGTTGGACTATCCTTGTTTCTCCCAACAGCCTTCTTGACTTGGGCCTCTTGAGGCAGTGTAGCAATTGCCTCATGTACACAGACAACCCTCTACTAATAACACACTCGAGTACAGAGTTCAAGTGATGTATTTACACCAAGAATCTAGAATCCATACTCTCTCTATCACTCAAAACAGTAACACATGGAAGTTTGTCAACTCACCCACCACTATATATGCTCACAGTACCACTACTCATAAACATAGTGCGCATCAAGCACATAAATCCACGTACATGGAGGTTCTCTCGAAAAACATAGTGAAACACCAGAGACCTCCAAAATGCTATAACTAACACAGTCCCTAGAGCACCCATGACACATAGCAACACCAGTGTCTCACCCACCATGCCAGAAAGGTGTAACACTGAAAAAACAAATTTTCTTGTCATTGGAGACTCATTAGTGAGACACATGGATGTCCCACTCACCAGACTGGACAAGGAGAAAGTCATAATTAGCTGTCTGTCTGGTGTCAGGATTCATCAGATCATGCATGCACTCAGGTCAATCAGCAAAAAGTACTGTTATGACTCTGTCATAGTTCACATTGGTGTGAATGACCTGAGATGTACCTCACTGGACTATATGAAGAGAGATATGGTTGAGCTCTCTCAATATGTGTCCCAGGCGGTTATGCTCCTAGCTTTGAGCAGCATTCTACTCTCACCTAGAATGATGCCACAGTATAAACAAAAAAATGTTGATTTCAATAATTGGCTCAGTTTTTGGTGTCATTCAAAGACGATCCAGTTCCTGTCAGCTTGGGAAGCTATGTTTGACAAACCTCACTGCTTTGCCAGAGATGGTTTGCACCTGGCATCTTTTAGTCAAGGTCTCAAAAACAACATTACCAACATGAAATTAACCAATCAGAACAAAATAATGGTCTTGCTGCTAAATGCTAAGAGCTTAAACCAAAAACTGCATTCCCTGGAAGCACTTCTATCACTAGAAGATATAGATGTCTGTGCAGTCACAGAAACCTGGTTCAAGGCTTCAGATAGTACCCCAGCCTTGCAAGGCTACAATGCCTTCCACACCTTTAGACCACAAAATGAATGTGTGAAATCCAAAGGAGGCAGTGTTTCAATCTATATTAGAGATAAATTCACCTCCCATCTAGTTAGACTGGATAACTCCAAGGAGTTACTCCAGGTCCAGGATACATTGGGTAAGACCCTCATTCAAGTCATAGCTAGTTATAGATCCACTCCATGGCTCACAACACCCATGAAGTCTACTTGACAAAACTGGAAATAATCCAAATTTTACTGAACACACTGGTTATGGGGGATTTCAATTATCCTTCCATCAAGTGGGAAACTCTAACTCGCTAGCACAAAAGTTCCTTGACTTTGTTAATTTAAATGCCCTGGAACAAATTGTCCATTCCCAGACAAGGGGAACAAACATTCTGGATCTGGTCCTCACCAACATGTCAAACAGATGCACTGCTGCAACTGTCAGACCCTCATTAGTTAAAACTGACCACAAATCAGTCACCTTCAAGGTTCATTACTCACAAAGGTTGAAATCAGACTAAAAATTACACCAAGGCAAACTATACTCTCCTAGGTGAAGGTAGAAATGCATTCCAAGCCCCACCCCAAGCTGGAAGCGGTAACTATGCCAAAGCTTACACTAAAGCCCTGTACAATCATTTGCATAAGTGTATAAACTTGGCAGTACCAGAATCAAAGCCAGAGCCCCAAGTAAAAACAAGCTGCCATAGTGGACATTCAGCATCAACAAACTTTACAATAAACACAAAAAGTTGCTGTCCAAGAATGCAAAGACAAGACCCCAACAATGGAAAAGCACCCTCCTCAGCCTCAACAGACAAATAAGCAACTTGTCAAACCCTCCAAGGGCTCCTTTGAGAGAAACTTAGCAAGTACAACCAAGGATGACCATAAGGCCTTTTACAGCTATGTGCATAACCTAAAAGGTAGGATCCAAGCATGTGCAGAACTCAAGGCTAATTGTATCACACACACTGACCCCACAGAGGTAACAAACCTGCTAGTGGATAGGTTTGGTGAAAATTTCACTCCATTATCCCCTCCTAACTTACAACAAACCCTCCCCATCCTTCCCCCCAACCTACATATCTGAAGAGCAGGTCCTCAAAGCCTTGTCCAAGGCAAAAAACACAGCCTCTAAGGGACCAGACAACATCCCAGGATGTCTTCTAAACAGGCTAAAACATGAACTAGCATCACCACTAAGTACCCTTTTCAATCATAGCCTAACCACAGGCTTTGTTCCTGCAGAATGGAGAACAGCAACAGTTATTCCACTCTACAAAGGTGGCCTAGCAACAGACCTGAGGAATCACAGATCCATATGTCTGATGAGTCTCATCTGTAAGGCCATGGAACATATCATTATGGACCTCATAAATAAAGACATAGGTGACCTCCAAACACTGGAGCCTATCCAATTTGGCTTCATGAAGGGCAGATCCTGCCTGTTAAATTGGGTGAATTAAATGTGATCAAGGCCACTGACAAGGGCAAATCTGTGCACACAGCATACCTTGACCTAGCAAAGCCTTTCAACACAATTCCACATTCAGGCATTGCCGATAAACTTAGCAAACTGAATGTAAACCCCTTCATTGTAAGATGGGTTGCCAACTGGCTCACAAACCAGACACACACTATCAAAGTGGGTGACTCCACATAAACTAGCAGATCTTTTACCAGTGGGGTGCCACAGGGGTCAGTGCTGGGCACCCTACTGTTTGGTATATACTTCTCAGACGTTCAGGTCAAAACTAAAGGGCTGTGGCTGACCAGGTTTGCAGAACACTGCAAACTAAGTGCAATCATTGAATCCCCAAATTATGTCAGTATACTCCAGGAGGATCTCAAGCAGATCAATGACTAGTGCATTAGTCATGGTCTTAAAATGAATGTAAAGAAATGCATCATCATTCCCTTCAACACAATGTCTCCACACACTATCAAATCAACAACAATACCCTAAGTGCTCATGAAGTGGTATGGGACCTGGGATCACATGTTGACTGCGACTTTAACTTCGATCATGTGTCTACTGTAGTAAGGAAAGCTTTCTACATGGCACACTTGATTAGTAAAGGTATTGCCTTGAGAGCAAAAGAAGTTAAGCCCTCCCCATACTCAGCACTTACCTGGCCCATAACTGAGTATAACGGTCCACTTGGCATGTACCGTACAAAGCACCTACAGCAATTAGAGAGACCTCAGAGGTTCTGAACAAAGATCAAGGGGCTCCAGCATGTACCATACACAGACTGAATAAAAAACCTGTCACTATACTCCATATCGTATAGACTTCTTAGGGGAGACTTATGCCTGGCCTACAGAACAATCCAAGACCCAAACCTAATGAACTTGCTGCATATCTGTAAATCAAATGGGACTAGAGCTACCCATTTCAGGGACCTAAATATGGCCTGTGACTTAGAACATGCTGGAGGGACAGACTTATCTCCCATCAACTGCCGTGTCTTTGGAACAGGCTACCAATTCATGTGAAACAGAGCACCTCTATGACACAATTCAAGAGGAACCTGGATGAGTGGATGGGGTACCATAAATTCCTACCCTCCTGGACATGGGCAGTCATCATTAACTACAATATTGAGTACTGAAAAGCATTTCTATGGTATTACATTGAGATGAAATTACTAGGCTTAAAATGACCTGTGGGTCGATAGTCTAGTAATCTCCTATGATCCTAAAAGAACAGTACACAATTTAGTTTGCTTTAAAGGTAACCAGTGCACTTGTTCTTTGGATTAAAAGTTAATGTCTTCAGAAACCATGCATGTTGTTTTTCACATCTGGGAGGGGAATACAGCTAACAGAAGAACATACAGCAATTAGTGTAAATAGGAACAGACTGTAAAATCTGCTTTAGCACAGGTAACCTTAATTTCGAGATTAGGTAATGCTCTGGGTAGAAAGGTTGATTTGGGGAAATTATTACTATCTGGAAGGCTAAATTTAATTTGTCAAAAATGTACATAGTTTTGTGTGCTTGTTCTAAATTAATAGGAGATGGGGTTTGTTCTTAAAATATTATTTTTTTGTTTGAGCATTTCATTAAAGCGAAAAGTCTTAAAAAATGTGATAGGTTTCAATGGATGAGAAGACACAACTGAATAAAAAGATTAGCCTGCCACATAGGGTGTGCATGTAAGGCAAAAGATGTAAGTACACATTCAAAAATCTATTGTATAATAAGTGAGAACAATAGATTTTAACAAAATGCCCACTTGATCCATACTGTCTTGGAATATAAATTGCCTTACAGGCACAGATAAAAATGAAAGAGTATTGAATTATATTAACAAATTCAGAGTGCCAATAGCAATGCTACACATTTGGAAAGAAATTAGTGTGTAAATTTGACAAAGATTTCAGAATGGATATTCAGCAGAATATCAGAGACAAAGGAAAATGGCAGTAATAATACTGATTATTACAGTCCATCCAATAGTGATAAAAGAGGGAAAAAAGACATTAGTGATAGATTTATGGTAGTGATGGGCTATTGGCAAGGAAGGAGGATTATGCTGGCATGTATTTTCCTTCCACCAAAAACTGCTATTATGGAACAGAATATTTTGGGAGAAGTAATCAGCTTTCAGCAGGTAATATTACTTATGGGTGGGGACTTGAACTTGATTTGCAATAAAATGGCTGTATCAGGGTGACCTAGTAGGGCAAATATAACAAAAGGAGGTGGATTTCTGAAGAAGTTTATGGACATATTTGGTACAGAAGATGTGAATTCAGTAGTAGGAGCTCAGGTCATAAACCAATAAAATGAAGTCAAAAATGCAGGGTATCAAAGTAAAAATTAGACACTGGCACCTTCCTACCTGCCTGTTAAAAGAGAAGAATTCAAAGAAGAGGTAGTGGAAATTATTTCAGAGTTAATACAGAAGCTAGGTATTTCTTCAGGATGGATAATTAATGAGTGGGATAAAATGAAAATAAAGTTGAAAAGTTGGTTAGAAATAAAAGAGAAAGAGATATGACATTATTTAGAGGAGATGGCAAAGTTTAAATCACTGCAGAATAAGATGAATCTCTCAGGACAAGTAGAGGAGCAACTGCAGACTGCCGAAGAGAAAATAAGGGAGTATTTGGATAATATGTATGAGTTTAGAAAGATTGTTGCTAAGCAACTGTTTTTATAACAACTCCACAGCACAACTTTTAGCACAATGGCATAGGCAACAAAGTAAAAATTGCTGTTGCCTAACTTAGGGAGACCCTATAGAGGTAATACAGATATTCTGGAAATGTTATGAAAATTTGTATAAAGCAGAGGAATGTGGTATCAAAAAAGAGCACAACTAGAAATATTAATGGAAGACTTACTATCCCAAGATTAGAGGAAGATGGGGTTCAATAACTAAAAGTCAAGATAGGTGAAAAGATACAAGTGGTGATGTATAATCAATCAGCAAGGAAGTATCCAAGCACCTGTGCTATTCCTGTGGAAGTTTGTAAGTTTGGGGGTAAGAAAGTGATAAAGATTAGGAAGATTTTTTTTAATAGTATTTTAAAAGGATGGGAAGAACCAGCAGCTTGGAAGAAAGCTGTGGTGGCTATTTTGACCAAAGAAAGTAAAGACCAGTCAGACCCAGCTTCATATAGACTCATTTCAATTTTAAACCATTAATTTAAAGTTCCTATGTCTATACTAGCTAAAAGAATGGCAAAGGTGTTGTTGAAATTGATAGCTATATGTCAATGTGGTTGTGAGGATGGGAGGCAAACATTTGACAATATTAACAGCACAATGATGATCCAGAGGGAAGCAGAATGTAAGAAAATACTATTGCTGCAGAGAAACCATTTGACAGAGTAAGCTGGTATATTATGCATAGGGCAATGAAAGCTTTTGCATTACCTGAAACAATACTAACGTTAATGAGGTAGATACATGAAGAACCAGAGACAAGAATTAAAGTGGGGGAGTTCCTATCAGATAAATTGAGTTTGAGCAGAATAACTAGGCAGGGGTGTCCTCTTTGCTTTATATTTAAAGCCAATGGCAAAGAAAATAGGGGACTCAGAAATTTAAGGATATAATTGCTATCTATGGTAATGAAGAAAATCTGGCTTTATTTTCAGATGATATTATTTTGTACATGATAAATCCAGAAAATGACATTTCAGTGTTGTAGAATGTTTTGAGACAGTTTCAAGTCTTTTCAGGATATAAAACTAATGAAAATGAATCATAGTCTGTTTCATTAATACCTATATTTACTGAGATACAATAAGATGAAGTATTTAGGAGTAGGGATTTAAAAGACTTCTAAGGCAGCTAAAGATATGTGGGAAGAGACCAAACAAAAATGAATACAAAAGCTAAGAAATTGGAAGCTCTTGTTTATGAACATGGATAGTAATATACAAGAAGTGAAAATGCAATGCTTTTAGTTCCTTTCATTTTATATACAAGTCAGGCATATTTTTATCAACCAGAGGAGAAGCTGTAGGCAATAACTAATAGAGTTGAAGGAATTTATTTGGGTAGGGAAGAGGGCAAGAGTTTAGTGGGGTAAGCCAATCCTGCCAATAGAACAAGGTAATTTAAGATGATCTGATTTGTACTGTGAGCAAATAGAGGGGGAACTTTAACAGAGTAGGATGAGGTCAAGAAAAAGTTTGGACTACAGCCTGGAGGCTGCCTTCCCTACCACGGACTGACATCAGAGTATAACAGCCAAAGGTAAAG
The DNA here is from genome assembly GCF_019279795.1 of Protopterus annectens. Classification (NCBI taxonomy): domain Eukaryota; kingdom Metazoa; phylum Chordata; order Ceratodontiformes; family Protopteridae; genus Protopterus; species Protopterus annectens. Next base: position 1,084,290,906 of record NC_056744.1, on the reverse strand, counting down.
GCATAGTAGAGTCCTACGTGAAAGATCTGTTATGGTAGAGGTTTTAGTTGAATATAGAACAGAAGCTGCTGTGAAAAGTGGATAATTAGTAGGACATATAAAATATTGCATCAAAACTATAACAATCATTCAGGAGTTTAGAAAAGATTGGGAATAGAGACTGGAAAAGCAACTTACATGGGAGTAATGGTAGTACATATGCATGATTCCCAAGTATGCAACAAAGACCAGAAGGGCTAGATTTTTTCGTTGAAGTGTTTGCATAGGTATTTTTATACCCCAAGCAGATTTCAAAGGATTTTGTCTCATGTGGATAGCAAATGTTGTAGGTGTGATGGAGAAGAAAGATGCAACTGGGAATATGTTTTTTTTTTGTCATTGCAATGAGTTGTCAGAATTAAGAAAATATATTGGGGGACCAAATTACTATAACTAAGGAAATTATTCTTTTGAACTAGGACACAGAATCCAAGTTGTGTAGACATAGTAAGATCTTATTAAGTTTGATTGTATTAGCTATGAAAAAAGCAGTTACTAGAAAATGGAAATCAAAATCTAAACCAAATGTATTTGAAGTACTGAATATTGTAAGAGAGATAAAAAGAACTGTGAATGGGTTCTTTAGAAAAGGAGAGGAGCACATTTAATAAAAATAAATTAAATTTGTGGGAATACATGCAAAATAATTTTCAGGAGGAAGAGTGAGGTTTAAGGGAATGTAGAAATTAAGAAATTTCTGTAATGCTGGACTAAATATTAGCTGTAAAAAAAAAAAACACAGTACATGTAACCCATAACATATGCAAATGAAGAATGTTAATACGGTTTGTTTTCTTTCTATTAATGTACATATGCCAATGTCTTAAATGATAATTTAATAGAAGTATTTTAAAAAGTCTCTAGAATGGGTAATTCTGGTTCAGATTGTTTTGCAAATATGGAGGAGGTCCATCAGAGTAGGTTCCAAAGATGCCTTGTATGCCAGGCATAGATGCCCCTTCAACAGCTTCTAGGAGGCAGAATACAGGAATAGCTCTTTGAGATGGTTTGCATAGGACATGTTATTTATACCACATATTTCTTTAGTAAGGAACCTCTGTGGACATTCCAGGTAATGAATGTGATTGTTCAGTTATATACCAAAGTGGGCATTGTACTCAATGATAGGTCTGATGAGTGCCAAATACAATGGAACAATGACCTCCTTGGACTTAGATGGCATAACTTTGTTTATAAGTTGCACAGCACAGAATGAGTTCTTCACTACCATAGATACATGATGGTCAAAGGCTAGATTACTGTCTATGCCTGTCCCGAGTCCATGACTTCTGGGTCAACTCTTAGGAGTATGTTATCAATATGTGAGTTAGCAGTGGTGGCTGACTTCCTGAAGGATACTATTATGTATTTCTTGGTAAATATTTTAGTCCATGGCTCTGACACCAGTTATTTGTCTATGTCTGCCTTTTGTGGAGAACATTAGTGCCAGTGTGGGATTCTTTGACTGCTCCTATTTTCCAGTCATTTGCAAATTTGATCAGCAAAAGGCCCTTGATATTGCCTTGACTTCAGAAAAGTAGATTCCAAAAGGAAGTGGACCCAGGACCAATCTCTGAGGGACTCTGCTGCTGACTGGATTCTTTGTAGAGGTGGACTCTTCAATTATAAACATCCTGGGTCCTGTCTGTGAGATAGCTGGCTATCCACCAAGTGGCATAAGGATTTATATCTAACCTCTTGAGTTTGTCAACAATGATCAAATGGGGTATTGTGTCAAATGTTTGACAAGGTCAAGGTAGGCAGTGTGAATTGTTTTGCCCCATCCATTGCTTTAGTGACCTTCTAAAAGAAGCCACCAGGATGACTAGGATAGAGCTGCCTTTGACAAAACTAACTGGGTTGGGTCCAATGTCTGGAAATTTCCTATGGTATTATTTATCATTTCCATGATAATTCTTTCCATGACTTTGCATATGAGACAAATGAGGCTTATGGGTCTATAGTTTCCAGGGTAAGATGGCCTGCCTTTGTGCAGAGGGACGACAGTTGCCATTCTCCATTCATGAGGCACAAAGCCTGTTTGGGGGCTATGGTTAACTCATTCACCCCGAGTGCCTTCTCATGGCGCCTGTGCCTTTAAGGCCGAGCGCGCCATGAGAAGATACAGTTTTCAAGCCATTCCCCCCGAGTGCTTCTACAAGCTAGAGAAAGTGTACTGCTAAATTTTAGTGCAACTTAATGTAAAACACTCTGAAATCGTAACTAAATATGTAATTTATCATATCTAGTTACGATTCAGTGTGTTTTAACATTAAGGTCACATTGAAGTTTTTGCAGAAAAATCATTTTAAAACGTTCTTGCTAAGCAAGTGGTGGCAGCCAATCGGATTCTTGCATTCGAGCCACCACTTGCATAACACCTCCACCCCATACCCAAGCTTCTTTTGTTCGCTAATAAATAGTGGGTCCAGCAGCAGGTAATTTCTTCTTTTCTTTTGCGAAGAACTGGAGATTTTACCTGCTACTGATCCTCTATTTTACAGTCAAGGAATTCACGGACCGCCATATAGGCACTACGAGGAGTTCCGTTCAGCCACTGCAGTTCGAGTTCGGTCACCTAAGCACAGCAACTACCGTCTCATCCTGCCGTTCCCTATCCAATTGGTGAGGTACTGTACTTGTTTTTTCTATTTACTTGTTTTTTTCCTGTAGTACCCAGTGGCAGATTTAGGCAATGGCACGCGCTGGTCCCTTTTTAAACTTGGCGTTGTTGGTTTTTTTTATAAGTTGCCTAAAATTGAATATAGTCTTTTAGAACAACTTTGCGGGTAGCTGGGTGTATGTAGGGGGTGCACGTTGTATGCGATGAGTCTGAGAGGGAAGAGGCAATGTCTTGACTTGCTAGGTGTCCCCATGCAGGTGTACTTTTTATCTTGAAGGCAATTAGCGTTACTAACTGTTGGACAGAGCCGCTAAGGATCGGTGGATTAATTAAACAAGGTAGAATGTTTGTAGCAAGTTTAATTAGCCAACGTAGGAAAAGCCTACTGAAATATACACTGCATATCTCAGGAACTGACCGCTGTTGTCGCCCTTTTCCTCACGTTACGGCGACTAGAATGTAGTTTATTTTTTTACTTTTTATTTTTCCCTGCTACTGATACCATCAGAACCCCAATGCATGCATGCAGCCGCCCACAACATGGTCAGCAATGCCGAGGGTTTGTTTACGTTCTTCCGTTTTGTGCTTCTACTAACATGTAGTAACCTAGCTCAAGAGTTTTGTACCCCCTTTCAGAATGTTTGTGTCCTTCGTGTCCTTCTTGTTTTAATTAACTTAATTAACTCTTCCCCTGGTTAGCTCTGCATTGTGTTTTTACTGTACTAACTGTTGGGGCCTAAGGATAAGGATGATTACAATTACAGAAGAAGGTAGCATTGTATGCGTGTGTGTGTGTGTGTGGCGGAGAAACTACTGAGGGATTTAGCCATTTTTCAAATGTTTGTAACAAGTTTAAACTTTTTTCGCTGGAGAATTAGCCAACGTAGGAAAAGCCTACTGAAATATACACTGCATATCTCAGGAACTGACCGCTGTTGTCGCCCACAACATGTCAGCAATGCCGAGGGTTTGTTTACGTTCTTCCGTTTTGTGCTTCTAAAAAATCTCCTTGTACCAGATGTGCTTTACATTTCGTGTTTAGAATATTTACTGAGATACTACTAACATGTAGTAACCTAGCTCAAGAGTTTTGTACCCCCCTTCAGAATGTTTGTGTCCTTCTTATTTGAAAATGTTTTAATTAACTCTTCCCCTGGTTAGCTCTGCCATGTGTTTAGAGTTGTATTCTATTTCAGAGCTTGTATGAAGGCCCAGTTCTTTCACTGTTGTGCTAATGCACTTGCGACATTCATTTAATTCAGTCCTATGTTTGTGCTTAAAATGTAACTTTCCAAGGTCATGATGTTTGGAGCAGACTAACAAATCGGCCTGTGAATGCCCTTTCTTAGTAATATATTGCTGAAACAAATAGGTGAGGCTCAGATCTCCAAGTTTAGAATCTTTTTGTGATGGTCCTCTTGAAATCTGTGAACTGTAAGCTGTCTTATAGTTAACCCTATTAATGCTTCACTTGTAGGAAGCCTGACATACTTTTTGAAAATCTAGCTGTATTTTAACCAGGCAGTCTTGTTTCCAGTACTGCTGTTTTCCTTACTTGGGATTGGACTGTAATGGGAAAGGGAGATGCATAGTGGTGTGTGCTTGTTTGTCCCTTTCTCCACTCAGGACTCTTTAAATCTGTGTATAGGCTTGCCCACAAACTTCCTGCATAAAACTGTATACTGTATAGCAGCTACCACATCCCTCAACTGTACAGATTTTGTAGAAGATTTTGTTTTTTTTTTTTATTAATTGTGGTTTTCTGGCAAATCATTAAAGATTAAAGTTAGAAAATGAGATTTGAGTTTCAGACTTCATATCCTTAAACATTTATGCTAAAGCAAAAGTTTCTAAGCTTGTAAGAGAATTTTTTTTAAAACATGTCCCTATTTCTGGGCTTTACTTTATGGCTTTGTGACTATTTCTTGTACTAAGAGGTTGAGAGCTGTGGCTGTTCTGTTGAGCAATAAGAACAGTAGTCACTCCATTTTGACTTGTTATTTACATTGGGCTGTAAAAGTAATCAGGAGTGGTCTGTTTCTGATGTATTATCAGAGAAATAGGTTTACAATGCTGCTTCCTCAAAGTAAAACATTCATGCATAGATCTGCTTTTAACGGAATGCCATGTGCTGGCTTCTGAAATTTCTAGTGGGTCAAAAGAACTTCTCAACTTGCAAATTGGTAAAGTTGTGTAGGATTATTTCATTTATTTTCCACCAAACAGGCCTTTATGAAGAAAATAAAATCTAAAGCTAAATGTAAGGACATTCTAGTGATGGCACTTTGTGCAGTTTTGGATATCACACTTGTCTTTTGTTTGACCAGTAAACAAGTGCGGTGGTCTTACTGTTTGATACTTTAGTCTGTATCTGCTCAACCTACACAAGAACTGACTAGGAAGGAATTCATCTGCAGACTCCTTTTTTTTAACCAGTAGGTTAGGCAGTGAAAATGGTACCCATCTTGTTACTGAATTTGTACAAAACTCTTCATTTGAGCAAGCATGATTGACAAGTAGGCACTATGACCTTGCCACATATATTGGAATGAGTACTTTCCTTTTGCATGAAAAGGTTCTCTAAGAACAATACTATGCTGCTAATTACTTGATAAATAATGCATACATGTGGCAACACTTGCCAACATCTTTGTAACACTTCCACTCTGGCCAGACTTTAGACACAAACTTGTATTACAGTATTTCACAAAACTCGTTCATAGTTAATATCTCCATAAAGCTCTAGTACACTTTCTGCATTTAACCAGGTATACAGAGGCAGGGATGAGTCCTAAAAGTATTTGGTTAAAGGACTTCAAAAAATGCACACCACACAGCTGGCTTGTTGACTTATGGGATTTGAACAAGGACTGAATGTACTTTGTAGCTGTAATCCATTATGCTATATTACAAGACAGTTTCCTTTTAGCAGATGTGTTGTGTAATACAGCAATAGTGAGCACCCTACACTTGATTTCTGTTCATAGTTACTCATGATACTTCTCTCAGCTTGTCACTTTATATAGTTAGCAAGTGCAAAATAATTGAATGAGGCCTCAAGTCTTAATTGGCTTCTCTTAGAATTATTTGTTCATGTATTATGGAGTAAGTATTAATTTGAGAAGCCTTTGTCTGGATCACTTGGGGTGGGGGGACAATAGCACCTGGTCCAAGCCTCTCCTGAAGGTTAGCAATTTCATCCAATTGCTCATTAATGACTTATGGTTCAAATGCATAAATGTTAAAGAACTTTTTCTTGTGTCTTTGGCCTGCTTGGTACTGTCATACTGACACTTCCTACTGTTTATACCACATCTAAATGTTTGTCATTTTAAAATGAGTTTTTTTAGTGTACCCCATAAAGCATTGAAAATTGCTGACATGAGTGATCTCTAATGCAGCTTTTAGGCTCAAACCTTGAGACAAAGGCTATTGAATGCAACTTTGGTTTGTGTATTTAAGTCTCTAAATCAAATAGATTTGATGCAGTTAGCTTTCCTGATATGCAAAAGGTCGCCAGAGCAGGATTCAGGGATGCCTTGTTTGACAGGCATAGATTGCCTCTCAACAGTCTATAGGATACAGAATATAGAGCTAGGGCTTTGAGGCAATTTGCATAGGACATGCTGTTAATGCCCTGGTTTCTTTTTGTGAGAAACCTCTGTGGGTGTTGGGTGTTCCACTTGCTGCACATGCTTGGTCAGGTACATACCGAATGAGGAGTTGTACTCAATTATTAGTCTGATAAGGGCTGAATACAGAGGAACAATGACCTCCTTGGACCCAAATGCCATGCCCTTGCTTATAGCCTGACTGAATTATATTATATATTTTCTGGTATTGTTTTCTGTGTCTTATCTGTCCTGAAACTGCTTCCCCCCATTCCTGTGGTGGAGTTTATATAACTGGTCTAACAACTTATATGTTGTCTGATTGCTTCAAGGCTTGCTGATTTAAAATATAGTTTCTGTTTATAAATTCTTGCATACACTGTTGGAAACTCATGGTGTTCTGGCTGAAGTCAGGCAGCATATGACATATGTTTGAGCCCCTTTATCCTTTTGGTGAGAAATTATTTGGGGTCTTTCCAATTGCTGCAGGTGTCGGGTAAGGTACATTCTGAATGGGGCATTGTACTCAATCATTGGTCTGATAAGTGAATAGTACAGGGTACAATGACCTCTCCTGATCTGGACGTGAATCCCTTCATGATCAGGTGGGCAATGTAGAAGGTCTTCCTAACCACTTTGGCAATGTGACTGTCAGAAGAGAAGTTACTGTCAACTTGGGTCCCCAGGTCCCTGATAATTTCTTCCGTGTTTAACGGATGACCACCTATGTGGTAATTAGGGGTTACCTTATTTTTGCCAAAGGGTATGACTATACATTTTTTGGCATTTAGCTTAAGGCCATGGCTCTGACACCAAGAATCCATTTCTATGAGACCTCTCTGGTGGATGTCTGTGTCTGATGGAGTGTCAATTATGGCGCCCAGTTTGCAGTAATCTGCAAATTTTGTCAACCAGAATCCCCCTATGTTTGCCTGCACTTCGGAAAAATAAATGCCGAACAAGACGGGGCCCAGGACTGAGCCATGTGGGACACCGCCAGGACCGCTTAGAGTCTGACATGGCACCAGCAACTCTAACCCTGTGGGTTCTGTCCTTGAGCCAGTTTGCAACCCATCTTGTGACATATGGGTTTACATCTAAGCTGTATTTTTCTAATTGGAAAACTAGCTAAAATCACACGATTCATGGTGTTACTGTTTGTAACAATGACTGCAAGCAAGTTATGACATTATATGATTGACTTCAATACTTGCTTAGTTTCTGGTATGTTTCAGGGGTATTCAGTTTTGGTCAGCATGGGAGTACAAGGCAATCAGACCATATTACTTGGCATATGATTGCCTGCACCTGTGTTGGTGTATTTATTTAATTTATTTAATTTTTATTCCACAGGATTTTCTGATCTACACAAACAATGGTTATATGACTCATTCCTCATTGCTTGGTATGTTGCTAACAAATAGATGGGAGGATGGGCTCAATAACTTTTATACTGTTTCTGCTGTGTAAGTGAATGGCAGAAGACAAGCTATCTAGCTTGACATTTCTGTGCGTCTTTATGATTATAGTGCGTATTTGCCTGAGTGAGATAAATGTCTTTACAGACTGACTACTGACAGCATGGAGCTGCCATATTTTTATGCATTTCTCCTGGCTTTGTCAGTCGCTTGGAATGTAGGTGGGAGGAAGGGCACAGCAATATGTAAGTGTTGTACTATTTGACTGACTATGGCCTTATAACAGATAATATATAGCAATATAGCAATATGTAAGTGTTGTACTATTTGACTGACTATGGCCTTATAACAGATTGTGACTGTTGCATAACACCTGCAGAAGGTAATGTAATGAATGTCAGCAATTATCACCTCTCTGGGCATGCATAAGTTTGCAAGTCATTAGCACAGTGCACTATGCATAACTTTGCAAGTCATTAGCACAGTGCAGTTACAATATAGTGCTGAGTCATTGTCACTTTTCAGGTAAAACTGTCAGCAGCTGTCACTGTTATTCACATAAGCAGAAGTCGTTATCACATTGATGAATGCACGACTAACATTTGGCTCTTTCCCCACTTGCAGTGATTGCAGTACACCCCAACCCCCTCCAAACTATTTTCATATATCATTTATAAAATTTCAAGAATTATCAGCAGTCTAGGAGGAAAATTGTAGACATTACATCTTCAATTGCTTTTTCTTGAGAAAGTGGCTGGAATAAGAGGATTTGTGGTGTACTTTATGAATAATTTGATTATATATTATTATTGACTGCCTTGCATCCTTTCATTTGACAGAAAATCATAATTTTATTTTAACTAAGGCAATGACAATATCCAAACTCATGTGTTGTATTTATTTGAGACTGTTATGCACTCCGGTGGTAAATTATTTCCTTTGCTTTTGAACTATGAAGTCATTCTGTTGCGTTATTTGTTATAGTATTTCTCTTTTATTTATCATTAAATATATACCTCACTTTGTGAGTGAGATCTGTTTGGTGAGCTAAGTAGGGTGTAAAGTAGCTGGGGAGATTATATATATATATATATATATATATATATATATAAAATGTATAGACACATTCAGGCAGTTGGGATCGAAATATATATATATATATATATATATATATATATATATATATATATATATATATATATATATATATATATAGACACATTCAGGCAGTTGGGATCGAAATCTTTTTATAGCTAAGTAGTTTGTGTGTGAGGCTGCATTGTTGGTGGATAGCGAGGTTTCAAGACAGAGTCATTTTGCCACCTGTTCACTGTTATTTCAAGGCTGTTAGATGTATGCATTATTATCATTAGTTTTGTATTATGAATATTTAATGTTGTTTTATAATGATAATTGATAAGTGATGCAGTTGGGAGCAAAGGTATAGGACATTATTAGTGTTTCTTTCTATTTTAAATGCCCATAATAGACCTTGTGGGAATCTTGTAGAATAGGAGTGGTTTCAAACTTTCTGTGGTCTGTTGTGCTTGTTCTGTAATAACCTGTTGGTGGTTTACTTGCAGTTGCAGTGCTTTGTATGGCTAGTTAGGGTCTTCCCTGAAATGTATGTATAGTTTGTTGCTGAGGTAAAGTAAATGCATGCTATTTTCACTGGGTGGATGGGTGACCCAGCAGTACACCATTTTCTGGCACAACCAGATTAATGCATCAACAGCAAAGTTTAGATCTCCATTACCAACTGGTTGGTCATTTGGAATGTATGTTGTCATCTAGGCTGACTTGATTGGTACATGCCCCAAAGATGTTTTGGAACAAAAAAAAACACTGGTTATTGGAAGCTCTGTGACATCAGAATAAACACAAGAGGATCAGCTCGTTCAACCAATCCAGCAAGAATGAAGTAGATTGACAACTTTACATTTACTGGTTTTCTTATTGTTCTTGGTAATGTTCTGTAGTCCCATAATGACATAAAAGTGTGTCATATCATATGGTACTATAGCTATTGTATACAGGCTTTATTTTTCTTCACATGTGACAGAATTAGCAAATGGGAAGCTACCGTTGTGTAAGTAATGAGGTTTCCTAGTTATTACTGCTACTTATGAGGAGTACACCAGTATATCAGTTTTTGTAGTGGTTTGTTGTAATCACTTTTTGCTTGCTTATAATACTTCCATTGGTCATTAATTAATAATTTGATTAATGGTGATATTGTGTTATAGGATCTTGAACTGCTTTTATACATGGCCTTCATTGTCTACTTTATATTTTTAGTTAACATAATAGAAATTGTATTTTTTTTTAGTTTGGGCATGGTATTGGACATTATATGGTTGTAATAATGTTTGGTGTTTGGCATTAGATTAATTTATGTTACTAAATGGCATCTGGACTATTACAGAGGAAGCTCAACTGACATGGATTTGACATGTACTAGATACTGTGACATGGTTTTGATGTTTACAGTGCAACTTTTTAAGTAATTGTTAATGCTTTGTGCCATGCTACTACTGCTTGAGTAATCATGTTATAGTAACTGTATAGATTTTGAGAAGTTTTTCACTAGTCTTGTGTTGTGGGTAGAGGTGGGATCTGTATATCCAGGGATCTGTATAATCCCGGGTGATTAGTTTGTGGTCCGATCTCACTAGTGAGGGGTATACTTCCAGTGTGGAGCACTTTGTCCCCATGTATGTGATTATCAGGTCTAGTACAATATCTCACCTTTGTTGTAGAGGTGACTAGCTGTTCCATTGCATTTGAATTTATGAATTCCAGGAACCTTTGGCCTAGGGTGATAGTAAGTTTGTGATTAACTGTACTACTTAGACCAATTGCTTCATGTCATGATTGAAAACAATTATGCATTTATACTGGGCATGAGTCTACTCTGTGCTGCATGAGAAACGCACTCATTTCTAGACTCCCTGAAATGTGAATAAAGTCATAGCATTCTGGTTGCTGGTTAGTATCTTACCAGGGCATCTTTTTTAATCTTTTTGTAATACATTATTTTACCTGAATTTAGAGAGAGCCAGCTCACCTAAAAGTATTGTCACTTCTATTGTGACTTCTAGTGTTGCTGATCTGAGTGAGCAGAACGGTGCGCGTTATAATACATTTATCATTTGTTTGAATCTGAAGATCAGAAGTAAAGCTTAGATGCATGTAGTGCAGACATTTTTAGATTCAATTAAATTACTAAAGGCTATACTGATCTGTTATTTTTTTTCTTAATTTAATGTCTGTGAAAGAGTATTTAGCTATGCTAGTAAGCAGAAGTAAAGAAAAAATATTTCTGATAGCATTATAGCATGGCCTAGTTTGATTTTTTTTAGAGGGCGGGAAGTATTTAATTTTGCAAAGCCCTAGTCTTGAATGCATGGATGAAGATGGGCAGATAGTGGGTTTATTCTTTTGCAGGTTACTGTAATTTTATCAGGCCAGTTGCTTCACTATAAATGTATTTGATTTGACTGTATTTCTCCCTTTTGTTTGTTCTTGGAGAAAGAAGTATTGTGAGAGGGAGACATAGGAAGCGGAAGGGAGATAAATGTACATCAGTGATGCAGTCTTAGGTAGTACTCAAGACAACATGCATTTATCTTATTTCATTTGCAACCACCCCCAAACATTTGTGTGTGTATATATATATATATATATATAGAAATGTAACGATAGGTGCATTGATTTTCACATGCCTCTGCAGGTATATTACATCAGAATGTTGTATTGCATTGTGTTTTTCAGGTGTGATTTCAAGTGTAAAGCAGCACAGCCACCACCAAAGATGCCATCTGTTGAGGAGAAAGCAAGCAGCGTTTACCTGTTGGGTGAGGAAACTGACTGTGATGGTTGTAGCAGTGGTTCAGACGATGGTATGCACCTTGATGTACCACATAATGCCAACCAGAGTGAGGATGATGATTATGACTCGGATGATGACATTCCACAAAGGCCATTGCCTGTGATAAGGATGATGCTCCTGTACCCGCCGTTCCTGAAAGACCACTACCAGTTGCCAAAGCAGACCTGACCAGTAATTATGTCAGTGACCAAGACAGTGAGGATGAGGTGCCACTTGCACAGGTGCCCGCACACAAGTTGGCCGATGACATGCCTTACCCTGCTTTTTCTCTTTACATGTGCCCTGGCTGTGCACCCTTGTCAGTGTCCACCCATGCTTTATTTCAGATAAGGTAAGACTGTCTTCTGCTGTTCTGGGAGTCACTGGAAAGGGCAGCCAAAAAAACCTTACGCTGTCCCATCGCCCGAATATTGTGTTGCTGGGTGCATCACAGGGGCATACCAGCCAGCATGGATCTTGTGATCCACCGGGAACCTGGAGACTCTACATCACAGTCCCATAGTGATGCTGTCCTCGGTAAGCATGGGCTTGGGTGTGCCACTGTGATGAAGACACAGCCTGGGTCAGTCTTGGTCTTTTGACATGTTGCCTTGATGTAGCTCTCCCTCAGTCTCCTGTCAGGACAGCAATTAGTGAGTTACTTCAGTCCCTCATCCCTTAGGTCCATTGCTGAATGGGCACATGTAAAGAGAAATGCTGCCACTGAAGGAGGTCATGAGACCATAGTGGTATCAGCAGTCTGAGTGGGCAGCAGCTATGGGACACTACAGATAACCAACATCTGGAGCCCCATGCCTGTCCTTGGCATATTAGTCACCCTTGTCAGTGTCCACCCATGCTTTATTTCAGATAAGGTAAGACTGTCTTCTGCTGTTCTGGGAGTCACTGGAAAGGAGCAGCCAAAAAACCCACGCTTGTCCCAATCACGAATATTTGTGTGTTGCTGGGTGCATCATAGGGGCATACCAGCCAGCATGGATCTTGTGATCCACTTGGGAACCTGGAGACTCTACAGCACAGTCCCAAAGTGGTGCTGTCCTCGGTAAGCATGGGCATGGGTATGCAACTGTGATGTACTGCAAACATGCAAAAAGACACAGCCTGGGTCAGTCTTGGTCTTTTGACATGTTGCCTTGATGTAGCTCTCCTCAGTCTCCCTCCCTTCCGGTAGGTCAGGACAGCAATTAGTGAGTTACTTCAGTCCCTCATCCCTTAGGTCCATTGCTGAATGGGCACATGTAAAGAGAAAAGGCAGAGGTAAGGCAGACTGCTGCCACTGAAGGTGGTCATGAGACCATAGTGGTATCAGCAGTCTGAGTGGGCAGCCGGCACAGCTATGGGACACTACAGATAACCAACATCTGGAGCCCCATGCCTGTCCTTGGCATATTAGTGGGCGGTCCTTACCCTGCTTTTTCTCTTTACATGTGCCCTGGCTGTGCACCCTTGTCAGTGTCCACCCATGCTTTATTTCAGATAAGGTAAGACTGGAAGGGAAGATGTTCACTGGTTCAGAAGGGATGGCATTCACCTAACTGAGGAGGGCATTGCATTCTTCTTGACCAACCTCCACAATGGCATGAGGAGAGCCCTGCATGATTGTGAGAAGAATGGAAAACACCCATGACCAAGCTGGACCAGTATAGTAAGTAAAACACTATTATGAAATGTGTTATGTAAAATTTATTTCTCTGAGCTTGGCAAATAACTGTTATGGAAATTATGATTTTTTTTCATATTTTGGTAAATAACTTTGCAAGGGAGCATCTGAATGTGCCAAGTAATATCTCATTTTGAAGGCAGTATTGCTGGTTCTAATATGGTAAAAGAATTGTGCCAGTATGTTTGACACATGTGCAGAAATCAAAGTTTGTTTGAGACTTATGGTTATGGAAATTATGATTTTTTCATATTTTGGTAAATAACTTTGCAAGGGAGCATCTGAATGTGCCAAGTAATATCTCATTTTGAAGACAGTATTGCTGGTTCTAATATGGTAAAAGAATTGTGCCAGTATGTTTGACACATGTGCAGAAATCAAAGTTTGTTTGAGACTTATGGTTATGGAAATTATGATTTTTTTCATATTTTGGTAAATAACTTTGCAAGGGAGCATCTGAATGTGCCAAGTAATATCTCATTTTGAAGACAGTATTGCTGGTTCTAATATGGTAAAAGAATTGTGCCAGTATGTTTGACACATGTGCAGAAATCAAAGTTTGTTTCAGACTTATGGTTATGGAAATTATGATTTTTTTTCATATTTTGGTAAATAACTTTGCAAGGGAGCATCTGAATGTGCTAAGTAATACCTCATTTTGAAAAGATTATTTATAGTTCTAACATATAAAAGAATTGGGCCTGTATGTTGTACACATGTGCAGATATCTATGTTTGTTTCGGACTTAGGTTATGGAAATTATCATTTTTTTCATATTTTGGTAAATAACTTTGCAAGGGAGCATCTGAATGTGCCAAGTAATATCTCATTTTGAAGACAGTATTGCTGGTTCTAATATGGTAAAAGAATTGTGCCAGTATGTTTGACACATGTGCAGATATCAAAGTTTGTCTGAGACTTATGGTTATGGAAATTATTATTTTTTTCATATTTTGGTAAATAACTTTGCAAGGGAGCATCTGAATGTGCTAAGTAATACCTCATTTTGAAAAGATTATTTATAGTTCTAACATGGTAAAAGAATGGTACCTGTATGTTGTACTCATAGGCAGATAACAGAGTTTGTTTCTGACTTAGGTTATGGAAATTATGATTTTTTTCATATTTTGGTAAATAACTTTGCAAGGGAGCACCACATTGTGTGAAGTAATGCATCATTTTGAAGACAGTGTTACTTCTTAAAGAACTGTGTCTAGGCACTGGATATCACAGTTTGTTTACTCTTGTACAAATATATGAAATTATAATACTTCTCATTATTATGCCCATATCTGGGAGCATGGTAATCACACAAATGATGCGTATTTTGAAGCTGACATTCAGATGCACAACTTCTACACTGATATGTAGGCTCTGTCTGTTACAGGTGATGAGATATTATGTTTTGTTTATTTATCAATTATGAGAAATAATATACTAATCATATTTCTGTGAATATCTCATGAAAGGAGTGTCACACAGTTATGGTTAAAGTATCATTTTAAAGCTGACATTCATACTAACAAATTAAATTCAAATTGTATGGGTCTGCATGGTACATAGACCAAGATATTGTGCTTTGCTTTTCAAAAATTAAAAATTGCACAATATCAGCATTCCTTGCCAAATATTTCATTATGACTTTGATATGCACTATCAACATTTACACTGTTGGAAAGGTCAGTGTCTGCTGAACAACTTCAAGCACTTTTAGTGTAGCTCTTATAGTTAAAGAGTTATGAGCATTTGTTTTCTGTATAGTATTACAAATGGATTTTCTGAAAATGAGCTCAGGCTGCTCTGTTGTTCCTATGGTGGAATTCAGCAGGCAGCTTTTCCTGAGCTGCTCTGGAGTGAATGAGTTAAATAGAGATTCCAGAGGGGCAGATCGACCAAGTTTCATACCACTTAAAAGGCAGCCTGTAATATTGTCTGGGCCTGTTGATGAGGTATTCTTGGCCTGAGAGATAGCATTACCATTGAGGACCTGTTCTCTAATGATAGTTGGGGGAGTTATATCTGATGGTTTCTTGAGGCAAGGCTGGAGGGAAGAGAAGGGAAAGCTAGACCTAAAATTGTCTGCATCTAGGTTTGCAATTTCGTCTGGCTCAAGTGCAGGTGGTTCCATTAGCAATGAGCTCTGCACATGATTTTATATTGCCTTTGAGGTTGCAAGCATAGCTAAAGATTGCCTTGTAGTGCTCCTTGACCTGGGAGGCTATATTTACCTCAGACTTATCTTAGTAGACGTAATTTGTCATTTTAATTTTATTGAGAGTGCTTTTATTCTGCTGAACCTCCTACTTTTTGCTACAATTTTTTTTTCCTTTGTTACACAGCACTTTGATGTTGTGCTTCCACCAGGGTAGCTTGTTTTTCGAGTTAGTTCTGTACTTATTCCTGGTGAGTAGCTAGTATAAGGTTTAGGTAGCAGTGTTCTTAGGATTAAGCGAGGGCTTGACATTTTGCCAGGTTATCATTTAATAGTAGGAAGTTAGCCTTAGAGTAATTCATGAATGTTCCAGGTTAGCTGAGATCCCAGATTTTATTTTACGTCAAATGAGACTGTTTTGTGGTCTGACATTAACAGAGAAGACATTACACTAGTGGATGTTCAGTGCTCTCCCATACTAGCGGAAACCAAATCCAGTATGCTTGTTCCCCTGTCAGCATATTAACGAACTTTTCCAGAGAGTTTGTCTTTATAAAGTCCAGGAATCTCTGTACATGCAAATTTGGTGTTGTATATGATTCCCATTTAATAGTAGGATAATTAAAGTTGTCCATGAATATAGCATTGGGTTGGATGGTGAGTGTGTCCAGTACTCTTAAATATATGTTCTGGGTTTACTGGGTCATACAGAGGGACCTATAGCTTGCGAGGAAGTGGTATGGAATTTTCCCTGTAGGGATCTGAAAAAGGAGAAGCTCAACTGCATCATCCTGTTTGATCAAACTTGAGGTATATTTATTTAATTTTTTGTAGAGGTATATTTAATTTGGATGTAAACTGCGACACCTTCACTTTTAGTCTCTGCTTGTACAGTAGCTGGTCTAAAAATGTGGAGGGTATTATAGCCTTGCACTGTCAGGATGCTTTAAGCAATGTCTCAGACTGCACAAATGTCAACATTCTCTTGGGTGAGGAGAGCTTGTAGGGAATGGAGTTTCCTGATTAGCCTCCTGACAGTGAGCAGCAAGACCTTTACATTTTCTGGTTTTAATTGGCTATGTTGGAAGGATTGTCAGATTGTATTGCTTAAAAAAGCACTGTTGGGAGGACGATAGCTAATATTTGAAAACTTAAAGGGGAAAGGTGGAGACTCATCCCTGGCAAAGCAGCATGATCTATTGACCATCTCCTTCCATGCTAATAAATATTGTATGCACTAAGAATGACACCAGAAACTGAGCCAATTCCTAAAGTCATCAGTCAGCTCCTGGTCATACTGTGGCACCTTCCTTGGAGAAGGTAGTATACTGCTCAGTACTAAGCTCATACCAGCCTCATAGACATATTCCAAGAGCTAAATCAAGTCTCTCTTCATACAGTCTAAGGAGGTAAATCTCAGGTTATTTACACCCACATGGACTATCACTGAATCATACTGGTACTTGTGGTCCAATGACCTGGGTGAATGCTTAATCTGGCAGATCCTGCCCCTGATATGAAACTGACCATAACTTTCTCCTTACTCATTCTGATGACAGGGACATCAGTGTGCCTCACAATGGAGTCTCCAGTGACTAGAATGTTGGGTTGTGTGTTTGCTGGCTTTATGGTCTTAGAAGTAGAGGCTCCATGAGTTGTGGCTGTATGTGTTGATTTGAGTGTTGTTTTGAAAGAGTGCATTTGGGGCTGCTGAGGGCATTTGTTTTGTTTGCTTTGTTTAGGAGGTTTTTGGGATTTGGAAAGGTTATATTTAAGTGCCTCAGCATATTTGGGTCTATGTGTCTTGTTCATGTTGTGCGTGAGGGACTCAGTGTGTGCACCACGGACAACCTGCATGATGTTACGATTGTTTTTGTGTGAGAGGTTTGCTTCCAGTGACATTGTGTGAATGCATCTCTCACTTACCTTATCATTTTGTATGAGAATTAGTTGGTTGTTAGTGAACATGAGGCAATTTCTACATTTCCTCAGTATTCCCAATATCCACCAAAATGGCAATGGAGACAGTAGAAAAGTTCATATCCATGGTAACAGGCCCTTTTTTATTGATATATACCAGTATGCTTCATGAGGGGAACTATGGACTTTAAAATACTGATTACAAGAGCTTGACTGGTGCACATTTGAGTTTAATTATTTTTCTCATACAGTTGACTTGAGATAGTAAGAATGAGTATTTTTTTTTAATGTTTTTCAAGTTTCTTTACTGGAATCAATTTCAAATTTTTTGAAGACTTGTTTTAAACATTTAATGTGGCATGCCAAAGCCAGAATTAAACATGTAAAGATACACATATAAGTAAATGCCTGGCCACTGATAGCTGCCATAGCCAGATTTCCCAGTCCCAAATGAGCACAGGCTGTGCAACACCTACCCACGTAGAGGCACTAACTACCTCTACAGGTTTCTGCCATGGGGCAAATGCACATAATTGGTCACAGGTGTCCCTACACTATGCCATGTCAGGAGATAGCTCTGATGTCTGTTTTGATCTCTTTATGAACAATGTGAACAATATTTTTTGGACAATAGCATAAAGACTACTTAGAGGAGTAGTCTGTATGCTATTGTCCAAAAAATATTGTTCACATTGTGCCTGACCTACAGAGCAATCTTGGATCCAAACCTGATGGAAATGCTGCACACCTGCAAGTCAAATGGGGCAAAGGTCACCCACACCAGGGATCTTAACCTCTCCTGCAACATAAATACGACCTATTGGAGAGACAGATACATCTCACAGAGGCTGCCACTCCTATGGACTAGGCTACCAATTCACATCAAACAAAGCCCCTCCATGACCCTGTTTAAGTGTAGACTGCATGATGGGAAACTGCAAATTCCTGACGGGGATTTCACTTATGACCCTCCTAGATATGGGCAGTCGTTGCTAACTAAGATTTTGAGTTTAGGCAATTTCCTTTACATTGGGTACACATGGCTAGGCTTATAAAGACCTTCAAATCAATAGCCCAGTAACCATCTATGAAACACCTATTTAAATTCCATGGAACTTAATAAAAAAATTACATTCAAATCTGAATTGTAAACCATTGATTATTTGGATGTGATAGCAACTAAATTGTACGGTTCAGTGGTGACTAGTATATATATATATATATATATATATATATATATATATATTATATATATATATATATATATATATATATATATTTTATATATATATATATATATATATATATATATATATGTATGCACAAAACTGCAAAACTGTTTGTAAAATTCATTATTGATAAGTAATCACTGTAACCCAGCACATGTAACAGAGAGTGATCTAAGTTCTCAGTTTATGAGAATGCAAAGAATTTTATGAAATCAAATACAATAAGACTTCAAATTACCTTCTCCATTGGTTCATCCATTGGGGATATAATGATATATAGCCTTTTCTGCTATTCTTCACTGGAGCATATTTGCACTTAATGTTTTATCATTTTTTTTCTTTTGCAGCTTGTATTTCCCTGTAGTAATGTAATACTAATGTTATTGGCTGTTGCAGTTTGAACTACCCTTAATATAATATTTTTTGTATGTAATCTACCCTTTGTTGATAACTGTCCCTACACTGGCCATGCAGGTCATGGCTGAAAATCATCTTTGGACCACATCACTTGCCTGGTTAACAAAGCATAAACAAATAAATATATGTTCTTTGAGTAAGTTGCCACAGTGGTACATATTATTACCCTGTGTACCACCAAAGAATCCAGCTATGGTTAATACTCCATCACTGCCATAGCATGGAAATAGTAGATGACTACCGTGTAGACAGAAACACCATGCAGGAGTTAGTATACATGTGCTATAATCATATGCAGGTTCAAAGGATGTGTGGAATACCCATTCTTGTGGACACCAAGGTATGTGTACCACTGACGATCCATGCTACAAGGGTCTACCAGTGACCAACTGGGGAAACAGTGGGTGGATTCCAGACATCTGACTTAAATTTTACTGATCTTATATTACATTTCTTTTACTGATACAACCAATTAAATATTGTATTGTAATGAATATCTGCAACATTATATACAGTAGTATCTCTTTAACATCTTCTCATAACTACCCATAAATTGTTTTAATTCTAACAAAGTCTATATATTTTCCCCCTTTTTAACTAATATAACTTACATTCTCTATCTCATTCAAGTACACTATAAAATCTAAATACTAGAAAATGCTACAAAACATAATAACTTTATTAAAATATTGAAAACATATCCTTAACATTCCCCTTTAACTATCTCAGCGTGTACATTTTATGCTGGGATTCACGAATCCTCCGTGTAAGACTAAATAAGTCTTACTTGGAAACTGCAGTTGAACGGTATGACGTCAGTGTGCCATACATATTCATGAGGGCATGCTGACTCCACTCCAAGTCTAACACGGACCATGCAGGAAGGCGTGGGATGTGTCTGACTGCCAAGCAGTCCAAAGGTCCACGCCCCCGCAAGTGTCTGAATTGTGAAATGTCAACACACATGAGCGAGTCCGCTCAGATGTCTACATACCCAACACTACACTCCCCAACATTGTAAACCCCCAGTAGAGTTATAAAAAGTAAAACCTTTATTTATTTATTTTTTTTTATAATTCCCGATATAGCAGCCCGTATTTGCACGTGTTTGCGTGGGTGTGCCCATAGCTTAGCTGCAGTTAGCCATGTTGACATTGAACAGCATAATAAGAAATGTTTATGCCAATCAATCCAAATAGCAATAGTGTAGTGGTAGAGCCTTCGCACAAAGAGGAGGCATTCACGGTTTGAGTCCCACCACTCCCCTTTCCCTTTTTTGTTGTAAATTAGTATATGAAATAATTCCTGACCTATATGAATAAAATTTTAATAAAAAGCAATGAAATGGCCTATGTATCAGTGAACAAAATGTATATATAGAAATGTAAGAAGGATCTTGACATATAAATGCCCGTAGCTAAACAGCGCTTTACCCAGCGTAATCTAGTTGCCCGTAGTTAAGCAGCACTTTACCCAGTGCAATATAGTTGCCAGTAGTTAAGCAGTGCTTTACCCAGCACAATATAATTGCCCATAGCTAAACAGCGCTTTACCCAGCGCAATAAGTTTGCGTGGAGCTGTGCACCGCGCTAGCCAGCGCACCGTAGGGCAACATGGAGCAACATAGAGCAACGTGGAGCAACGTAGACCAAAGTTGCCTAAACACAGCCACACCCCTTAGCCTGTCTGGACAGCAGTAAAATAAAAAGCAATGACAAGGTTCGAACCTGGGACACTGTGCACCATAATCAAAGTACTGAACCACTAAGCCATGACAGGTTAGGAGAAACATCCACTGTTAACATACATATACATATAAAAGGTAGATTAACCATTGCTAAGCAGGTCTGCAGTCAGCCGAGAATTTTCAAAAACGGCCAATCACAAAAAAGTGCGGGAAATGCGGCATATTTAAGCTCCATAGGCAGGAATACTCACCATAACTGATTGTAGCTCCCATCTGCAGTTAGAATGTCTGGTGCTGGAGAGGGTACTCGCTTTCGAGCGCAACACTGGGGCATTGAGGAGTCAAAATACATGGTTTTGGCTCCTTGCCCACCGTCATGGGTCTAGACTCCTGCAAGGCCAGTTCCAAGGGATGGAGTACAAAGCAGAGGCTTGGAACAGGTTAGCTCATGATCTCACCAGTGCCACAGGCGTCCCTCGGACTGGTGAGCAGGTCCATCACCACCATGCAGACCTGAAGAGATGGAAGCAGGACCTACTGAACCAATGGATCCAGGAGGCCTGTCACATGCAAGATGCCCCACTACTGAGTAGGTAGCCATGGAATGCAGTATGTAAGACATGCTAATATAGTCTATATAATGGATAGGTATGTCTCAATATCCCTTCATTTACTTCACAGCTGCAGGTGTCAGTGCTGCGAATCAGCAAGCCTATGCAGATAGGCTGCTAAGGCTGTGCCACCAGGCAGGTTAGTAATTATTCTGCATGTATTGTTATATAAAACATGTGAGAGAGCCTGAAAAAAGTGTTGTAGCCCAATAATACAGCCATAAAATGCCCTGAATAATTTCTCTGCATGTACTGTTATATAAAATAAGTCAGAGAGCCAGAAATAGAGTGTAGTAATCCATTAATAAAGGTAAAATAAGTCTGTAATAATATCTCTGAATGTACTGTCATATAAAATAAGTGAGCAAGCCTGAAAAAAAGAGTATTGTAACCTATTAATAAAGGTATAATATGTCTTGAATAAGTCTTCCGTATGCACTCTAATATCAAATAAAGGAGAGAGCCTGCAGAAAAGTGTGTAATGTAATTAATAAAAGTATAATACTTGGAGTGTGTCTGTGTCACTTACTTTGAAATGTTGTTGGACCCTTGCATTAAATAAATAGTACTGTTGTATTAAGTGCTGTCAACCCACAGTTGGGCAGTCCCATATAAAGTGGATGAAGGAAGTGCCAGTAGCTGTGAAGCATATATACAGTCCTCAACAGTCGGTAAATGGCTGCCATGCATAGGTAAATATGGCACACGAGTAGCTTGTCAATGTGTTCCCCAGAAATGTGAGTGTGCTACATGAAATGTAGGGTTCTATAGAAATTTAACTGAAAATGTCACGTGAACACATCCAGATATGTAGATACACAAATATAAATAAAAAATATAACTACGTAGCAGTAACATCTGCATCTTGGACAGTTAGTATGTGAGATATAGGTCAGGTATGTATTGAACTAGCCAAACCCATTACTCAACCTAATGCATGTTGTCTAGTGTAATAATACATGTAGGGGATATACACCTGCAGTCAATATGAATGTAGTGTAGAGTAAAAGTACTTATAAGATGTTAATGGAGGTTTCTTTTTACACCCTACTGTATGTGCATAAACAATGCAATTCCACACCTCAATGGGTATGTCTAATCTCAAAACATTTGTTGGGACATATGTCCTATTGTTCTATAAATATCTGCATTTACTTTGATGCATGTGCCCTGTTCAAACACCACAATCTTTGTGGCCTGTTGCCACCAATCATCCCTGCATGCTGTTGTAATGTCCACTGTCATTCAATATATGCATGTGTTATGCTTGCTGTTCAACTGTTGGAACCCTGGTGTGTTGGGTTAATGGGAATATTACTGTATGCTGTTGCAACTAATTTGGAATGCTGTTATCTATGTTGTAATTAAACACACCTAATCACAGAACGTATGGGAGGGCCGGTCCCAGCCGACCCACCTGTCCCTTCTCAGCTGACGATTGCACCTGGCACCAGCAGGTCCGGTGCCCAGCCCGGGCTACCCTCCTCCATTGGTCCTGTGCCACCTTCGGGTGGAAGCGCTGCAGGGTATGGGGCTCGTCCCCCCCTGCAAGCGTGGGTGGAGAAGGGCCACCTGTCACCCTCCGAAGGGTCCGGGTTGTGGTGTGTAGGGAGATCCAGCGTTTAGTCGCCGATCCCCTATGCCAGCTCGAGGCGAGAGTGGCGTGACTCATGGGTGAGCCTGCCCCTCCTATGCAGCCCCCAGCACAGCCACCCTCGGGGCTGTGAAGGTGCAGTGGCAACTGCCCATGGGTGGGGATCTCAGTCCCACTGTTACCATCTGTGGGCTCATGGGCTTGCAATTTCCAAACATCTGTCCCCATCAGTTGTGTTCACCCACCCCATGTGTCATACTCCACCCCTGTATGCGTCTTGTTTGTCTTGTCTGTTTACCTCCCCAACCTACCTCCCCAAATATACCTACTTCTTCTACATCACATTCCACTCTCACCTGAAAACTGATAATTATAATTGGTAGTACAACATACTTTGTTGTCCTCACCCCTCTCTCAGGGGTGGAAGGTTTCAAATTTCACTCCAAATTTGTAATGTATGCACAGCTGTTGCTGGTAAAGAAATGGGCAGCTATGGACCTTCCCTACACCCGTCCTGCACATCCCGAGGTTGTTTTCCTACTGTCTTTCCCTCTTTGTGCTCCCTTTTTCATGACTTTCCTATCGCCCCATTTTCTTTTCTTTCAAAGAAATTAGCGCAGGGGTTAGTGGGAGTAAGCACTTTTAAGCAGTAGTTAGTGGGTTTGAGCGAGTGTGTGCATGTGTGCACTAAGCTTAGCATCACTAAGCATTGCACAAACTCGCGCAAACCTGCTTACAACTGCTTAAAAGTGCCTTAATCACTCTGTATGTCAGGGCTCTTGTTCTGCTCAGCAGCAAAATAAAACACCTCTGCCAGTCTCGAACCCCATACCTTGGACACACTTGACTGCATGAAGTATCACTAAGCCACAGCAGATATACAATAACTTGGTGCTGAAATAAATATATCATGCAATAGAATGAGTTAATGTAAAGGAAAAATAGGAAGACCATAACACAAAGCTTGTTCTGTGGCTCTTTACCAGCAATTGTTGTGGAAATGCATTACATGACTGTGATATGAGAAGCAGACATTCTAGCAGCAAATAATGTTATAGAGGCACTTTACAATACCCACACAGTATCATAGCAGGACAAACACTGGCATATCTGATTAGGGCAGAGGCCATACTTCCTAACTGTGACTACTTTTCAGGGATGTCCCTGATTGTGAAACATATTTTAGCTGTGTCCCTCTGAATCCCTTTGAAAAGTACTGACGTTAGTCAGAGAGGTGGTGTATTACACAATGAATAATGACAATAATAACAGTAGACACTGCTTGTACTTCATAAAAGGAGTACTAATCCATATGCACTGCTTCACTCATCTACACTTACTGTCTCTATTAGTTGGAAGGTGTACCTCACTTTTAACTACCTATCCCTGACTCCAAGCAAATATGCATCTGAGTGTTTCATAGACCTGGCAGAGGCACAAACACACAGGCATATCAGCTTATCTGCTGTTACACACGCTGCAAATAGCTTTGTGAGGACTTCCACAAGCATACCCTTATGTAGGAGTACAACACAGAAATACCACAGGATGTAGCCATGTACTGGTAGCAACTGACTGTAACAATGTCATTGTACCAGTGCTGAAAACACTTGTGGGTTGCAGAGACAAAGAATAACAGGCTAACATCTGGCTACCATCTGGATAGGTTCACAGCTGGGAACTATGCAGACAGACCACCTGCCTTGATAAAATAACAGGTACACACCAATCCTTTAAGTCCAGTAAGATAACACTCACACAATAAGACATAATGCTCTTTGTATGTCTGCATCCCTCGCCACAAATTTGAAATATACGTGTGTGTTTAGGGTCAACCAAGGATGTAGGTAGGCATACTCAGTAGTGGAATTGTCCAGTTTACCTGAGAATCCTGTGCTAATGTCAACAATAAAAATACACAAACCCTGCAGAAGTGAGTACATCAATATGCACAGTATAACAGTTCACAAACAGTTCATGTGTCAAAAGAATACTTCTCAATAACTACTTTTGTATGGCAGTTAATTACATAAGTAGAAAAGAAACTACATACTCACATATATCTTGTGTAAGCATTTGTAGGGGTGAGTTGAACTCCACACTGATAGCTCTGTACTGGAAGTGGCAACAGTCAGGTCTGAGTACAACATGTACATCACTGTCAACACCTCTAGCTTCAGATATAAGAAGTATACCAACCTTCTGACTTAAACAACAGTGTCCACAGCAAACAAGCATGGGCCCCACTCTGGAAATCTGAAAGGGCTACACCTACTAAACTTAGCAATTTATAGCATTGAGTTGCTATGACAGTGAGTACTGCAATTACCACACAGCAGGCTGTATGCATTTACCAAATGCTGGGCACCAACTGGTGCAGAGGTCATCACATGCACATGTGCAGATACCCATAAAAGCAGACTATACTTGCTATCCCCACATGCAATCATTACATTGCACGTGTTAAAGCATCACTGAACCTGGGGAGGTGTAAAAAAGAATTATTACTTAATAACACAAAAGTTTAATTAAGTAAAAAGACTTGACTGAATTACTAACCAAATATATTAAGTAAAAAGAAAATTAATTAATAACCAAAATAAATTAAGTAAAAGCAATCTTTACTTAAGTATCACCAAAAAACAAAATTGTCAAAACATACCCAGACGGACCTGAAAGTAACAAACAGGTATGTAACAGATATGTGATTACCGGCAAGTAGTAGATGTTTATGAAGAGTACTGTAAATACTTTGAAACATGCATATGTGGCAGCAGTAGGTATGTATGCACTGATGCCATGCATGACTACTGCCATGGACGAATTAGTGTGTAGCTGTGTGCAGTGGGACATAACTGTGACATATGTAGCTCAGCATTTAATGTCAAACATCCTATCATGTCATCTAAGTTTTGTACAGTACTGTGTATAATGGATGTCTGGGGGAGTAGTGCAAACAGCTATATAAACCTGGATGTGACAGAGTAACACATGCATGATAGTCATATAATGTGTAGGTTAGCATTGGCAACTGCTGTAATAGGCTAGTATAGTAATGTAGCATTAGCAGCTATAAATACTCCCTATAATATTACTGTTATGCACACGTGACAACTGTTCATGTTGTAGCAAGGCCCAACAGGTCATCCGTGAGGTCTACGGACTTACAACAGTGTGTACCTTGTGTGTGTATGGCACACACATATGTAGAGATATTTATGTGTCAGATATATCAGCATCTTAACATGTGCATAGAGCAAGGTATATACTGCAAATGTTTGTGAAGGGTGGACATATATATGTTGGTGAAGGTTGTTATGTGCATATTTTCATGTAGGTTGTAGTGCATGGCAAACAAGACAGCATACAGTGCTGGTATATGACATGTGGTGTTTAAACGATGTGGGTATGATTTGCTAAGTTTTTAGTCTTCCAGACAGGGAGTCCTGCTAAAGATACATGGGCTGAGAATACCTTCCATGCATTCTGCACAAGACTGTGCAAAATTATTACATAACTGTATCTCTCTCAACCCTTGCATAATTGATATTCCCACCATGAAAGGTGGACTGTATATGTGCCTACATGTAAATCTATATGTACACCAATGGATGTTTATATGTATGCTCAAGCTCAATGTTGTAAATGTATTGCCATCCCTTTTGTTAAAAACCCTGTACCCATGAACTACCACATAGGTGGTTGTCTACTCAATACCAAAAGTTTGATAAGAGACCACGGGACACAGGTGGACAGTAGTGTCCCTTTTGATAATCACAGTGCCACACTAGTCATGTAAACTGTGTACGGTCCACATGTCATCACAAAAGGTGTGTCATCCATGGAATAAGAGGTCAGTGTTCCACTCTACTCATCAGTCATAAAACCCATCATAGAGTACAATGGTCCTTTTGATATGTACCTCAGAAGACATCTACAGCAACTGTAGACGCCAGGCACAAACACCACAAAGAGTATTACCAGACTCAAACAGATGCCCTATGCAGACTGTCTTCCAAAACCACAGCTACACTGTGTCACATACTGCCTACCCAGAGCCAACCTCTGCCTAACATACGAAGTTATGCCAAACCCACAGGTGTTGGACATGCTCCATGTAAACAGATCAAAATCCCTACAAGCTACACACTGTACTGATCTAAACCTTGTAACATCAAAAAGCAGAACATGCTGGAGTGGTACATTCTCATCTCAGACACATATCATACTCTGGAACTAACTACCTATCAATAGCAAAGAAAGGTCCTCATTAGCAGTCGTCATGAATAATCATGATGAATGGATGTGAGATAGGAAATACAACCCGGGAATCACCTTTGTGGCTCTGCATGACAGGGGCACATGAACTTAAATTACATGGGTGCTGAAGGGCAGGGTACCATATGGCTAGGCTTCTATAGGCCCTATGGCTAATAGCATATGAGCTACCTAGGACCCAATACACACACACATGTACATGTTGCATTAATTGATATGTGAGGTTGACTGAGTGTGATGGTGAATGTGTAGGTGAATGTGTCAATGTTGTGTATATGTGTGATAGCCTGGTGGGAAACTGTTTATATCATGGTATGTAGTGTCCTAGCTCTGATCCCTGCAAAAGATATGTATGCTATTGCTAGGCAGGAAAAGCAATATGGCATACGGTGTGACGTAGTCCCATGGTGTTGACTGGAGTGTGCCATTATAGGCTAAAGCAGTACATGTATGCTTATTGATTGTTAACACTAGTGAATACAAATCCCATATGAACTGTAGTACTACCTGAAGCTGTAGGCCTAAACAGCACAGTATGGTGTATATCCACATTGCTTGGAAACACTGTTTTGTGTGCTACCTGTAGTCCTCACACATTACATACCTCAGGCATAAGGTTTTGTAAGTGCTGACACACAGTACTGTATGGTACACAGGTAAAGCTCATCTGGGTTGCCATACCTTTGTGTCTTGTAGGTATGTCTGATGTGTGTGGGTATGCTTGTAACATGGCCTCGGTCGTATGTGTGTTACAGGATATAAGTGCATATCTAGCAACACGTATAGTGTAGTACAGCAGTATGCCACCTACATTGATGAATGTGCACATATGTTACTTAGGGGTTTGCTATCAACAAGTAGTGTGGTGTACTGGTAGTACTGTAACTGTAGTTTACAATCATTTCAATGGATGACATATGTCT
Source organism: Protopterus annectens (assembly GCF_019279795.1). NCBI lineage: Eukaryota > Metazoa > Chordata > Ceratodontiformes > Protopteridae > Protopterus > Protopterus annectens. Next base: position 1,084,262,852 of record NC_056744.1, on the reverse strand, counting down.
GAGTCCATTAGCTTCATATATACCTCCTGTGGCTAGGTGGTGCATTGTGTCACATACAGTGTGCCATGTGCTGTTGTATAGTCTTACATACTGGTTTCACTTTGTTGCTGTGCAGAACATGGTTTAATATATAGAACGTGCCAGGCACTGTCAGGCAGTTGTGGGCTGAGCAATGATGTGTGGTATTAAAAGTGGGTATCTACTGACAGCCAATAGGTTGCTATATATGGCATTTCATTGATATCTGTACTTTAGAATGTTAAGTGTGCCACATGACTTGCTCACAATAATTGTTTTATTGTCTTCCAGTGACATGTCTCACCATCGCAACCCTGCGTATTCCCCTGAAGAGGAGGAAATCATTATATCCACCCTATTACAACATCACACCCTGCTGTTCTCCAGAACCAGCCAGAACCAGCATGAGCGCACTGCACTGTGGCAAGATGTTGTCCGTCGGGTTAATGACGTAGGCATGCATAACCAGACTCATGAGCAGGTACACCATCACTGCAGTGATTTAATTAGACATGTCCAGCAGCATGCCTCTGATGTCTGCAGACAACAGCTTGCCACAGGTGGTCGTGCAGCATCATATCCGCCCCTCACCAGAGTGGAAGTGCTGCTCCTCAGCATGGTGGCTCCTGGACAACCACTACAACAGACATGTGTCATCATGGAGGCCAGAGTCACCCAGCAAGTTGACTTGGAGTGTACAGGTAACATGGCATATCTGTAGACTACTTTTAGCTCGATTGTTAGAACATGCATATGTCAGATGTGTACTGTGTATTTGGAATATGTGGAGCCTGGTGTTGTGCAATACTGATAATTTGGAACATAATCTGTATGCCTGTGACTGTCAACCGTTGTACTACTGTAAAATTGAAAACTCACAGCAGCAATGCCATAGTTGTTGACACTGACAAACTGTCTCATATCCTTGTAGGTCCCTCTGGTGTGACAGCAAGACAGCAGACCCATGCTGGTGAGTGTTCTACATTTAATATGGCAAATAACATGTGCATGTCATAGGTGAGTTGTAGGCCATATACACATGTAAAACACCTACACATAATGCATGCTCTGCATGTTTTCTGTGGGACTATAGACATACCAGTAACATGAGTAGCTGCCTCAAACACATGCTATACACAGAGCATCCTAAACAATTGCGGTACACTGTAGTGAACATTGTATAGGCAGAGTCAATACACATGCACACAACATACACCAGCTTGTCATATGCAGTACGTGTTAATATGATACACATGGCGTATTTAGACACCTACTGTAAGGTCAGACTCCAGTATCCCAAATGTCATTCTCACAGCACACATACTATACCTGAGAGGTACAGGCCTATCATGGGGCGGTGCAAAACTCTTCAACAAACAACACATTCATGTTAGGCAATGCTCCCTATTGAACACCTTACATACCCATGTAACAACTGCCTGTGAAATGGTTAATGTAGCCACAGTGCTGCAGTTCAGGTACAGCAAGATAGTTGCCATTGTGGCACACATTAGTGGCCTTGAGTGACCACATGATGCTGCCTGATGATGGCTCATGGTACTACACTACATCCAGTTACAGTAACTACAGTACAACACATAACATTCATTGCTATACACCTGACAGTTGTGTGCATGCAGCCATGGTATGTATACCTGTGAGTGATGGTGCACAGGACATTGAAAAGCATTGCACCTGTCACCCTTGGGATTCAGGTTACTGGCTAAAGCTCTTGACACCCCTATAGTGCCTTTTTTAGGCAAGGTTCAAAGGATAAAACCACCACCGTAACAGATACAAGCATGCAAAATCTGAAGGTAATGCTACACAATGCTAGAAGTCTAAACCTCAAAATGCACTCTCTCGAGGCACTCCTAAAAATGGAGAACATCGATATCTCTGCAGTGACTGAGTCCTGGTTCAAGGCTCCAGAGAGCACCCCTGCAATACCAGGCTACAATTCTTACCACACTTTTCGGCCACAAAACCAAGACCAAAACACTAAAGGTGGAGGAGTGTCCATATTCACCAAGGATATTCACACCTCCAGGCTAGTTGCCCAACACAATGCATCTGAAATTCTCCAGGTGCAACTAACACTAGGTAAGACTGCAATCCAAATTGTGGCTTGCTACAGATCCCCCACCATACCCCAAGATTCTCACTACACCTTCCTAAACATACTGAAAAATATTAAGATACAACCAAACACCCTAATACTAGGTAATTTCAACTACCCTGCCATTAATTGGGAAAACTACTCGGGTACCAACTCCTTTTCCCAACGGTTCTTGGAATTCATAAATTCCAATGCCCTGGATCAACTAATCCATTGTCCCACCAGGGGCTCCAATATCCTAGACCTGGTCATTACCAACATGGGAGATAGATGCTCCACACCAGTGGTCACCCCCTCTTTGGTCAGGTCTGACCATAAGCAAATCACCCTTGACATCCACATCCCACCCCCACCCCCCAGTAAGGAAACCTCTTTAAAAAACGTCTTCAAAGCCAACTTCATGCTACTGAAGTCAGAAGTGACAAACTTCACAACACCCACACAGACAGGATCTGGAAGTTTGACTGCAGAATCCTACACTAAGGCACTGTATGAGCACATCCACTCATGCATGAATCGTGCCATCCCAAATAGAATCAAGATGCTCTTCTCCAAAAATGGAAGCCAATCTGGTGGTCCCCTGCTATAAACTAACTATACAACAGAAGGAAGAAACTGTTGCAGAAAAGAGGAAAATCCCAGGATGCAAAAAATTCCCTCACCAGCCTCAGTAAGAAACTGAGATCCCTCATAAAATCCTCAAAAGCTAGTTACGAAAATAAAATTGCCAAAGATTCCAAAGACAACCACAAGGCATTCTATAGTTATGTCAAGAATCTAAATGTTAATGCTCAGATCTGCTCTGAACTACAACAGAATGGCATTAAATATATTGATCCCAAGGATATTGCCAATATCCTGGCAGATCGATTTAGTGCCAACTTCACTCCCCTCTCACCCCCTAAAGGGCCCATCTCAATATCAAAAGATTGCCAAATTCCGATAATCACAGCCACACAGGTAGAAACAGCACTCTCCAAAGCTAAGAATACAGCATCCATGGGACCAGATGACATCCCAGGCTGTGTACTACATGAACTACAAAATGAACTGGCACCCCACCTAAGTGTCATGTTTAATCATAGCCTCACCTCAGGCTTTGTGCCACCTGAGAGGCGCACAGCTACAGTTATCCCGCTCCACAAGGAAGGATCCACCTTGGATCCAGGGAACTACCGTCCCATCAGTCTGACAAGCCTGATATGCAAGGGCATGGAACGCATTATCATGGAACTTATAGGAAAACTCCAGACACTGGACCCCACCCAGTTTGGGTTTGTGAAGGGCTGATCTTGTCTCCTGAATCTGATTGACTTCTTCAAATCGGTGTCCAGAGCTGTGGACGAGGGTAAAGGAGGTCCACACAGCCTATCTGGACCTCGCCAAGGCCTTTGACACCATCCCCCACTCTGGAATAATAGATAAACTTACTAAGCTGGGCATAAATCCCTACGTCACTCGATGGGTTGCCAACTGGCATATTGACAGAATCTAGACTGTAAAAGTAGCCGACTCCAAATCCATCTCCAGACAAGTGACAAGTGGAGTACCTCAGGGTTCAGTCCTGGGACCACTTTTGTTTGGCATCTACTTCTCAGAAGTACAGGCCAACATTAAGGGACTCTGGCTAACAAAGTTTGCAGATGACTATAAACTGGGAGCCATTATTGAATCCCCAAATGATGTGGACATTCTACAAAAGGGCCTTACAGAAACAGATGCCTGGTGCCAGAGCAGTGGGCTCAAGCTTAATGCCAAGAAATATATAGTCATCCCCTTTGGAAAAAAACATGTACCCATGAACTACCACATAGGTGGCAGGACACTAAACATCAAAAGTGTGATGAGAGACTTAGGGACACAAGTGGACAGTGGTCTCACTTTCGATAACCAGATCGCCAAAACAGTCAGGAAATCCTTATACGTGGCACACCTCATCACTAAGGGCTTTTCATCCAGAAAAAAGGAGGTCATTGTCCCACTGTACTCATCCCTCATAAGACCCATTATAGAGTATAATGCCCCATTTGGTATGTACCTCACAAGACATCTGCAACAGCTGGAAAGGCCACAGAAATACCTCACTAAAAGAATCACAGGCCTAAAGCAGATGCCATATGCTGACCGTCTAAAAAAACTCCAGCTATACTCTGTGGCATATCGTCTACTCAGAGGCAATCTCTGCTTAACATACAAGGCCATGTCAAACCCTGAGCTGTTGGACATGCTCCACTTAAAGAAATCCCAATCCCTCAGAGCCACACGCTCCAGAGATCTAAACCTTATCATCACATTGAACAAAACATGCTGGAGGGATAGGTTCCTGACCCAGAGACTCCCCATACTCTGGAATAGACTGCCCATACATGTCAAGCAGAGCACCTCAATGGCCCTCTTCAAAAGGAACCTTGATGATTGGATGGGAGATAGGAAATTCACCCCGGGGATCATGTCAGTCACCCTGCTAGACAGGGGCCCAGAGAAGTAAATATTGTGGTAAAAAATTTCCAGGGAATTGTTATGGCTAGGCTTGCATAGGCCTTAGGCCCGATAGCCTAGTACCAATCTATGAACCTATGAACCTATAATACTTGCACAGCAGTGTTGTGTCCATGTACACATTGTGTTCCAGGGTGAGGCCAATCATTGAACAACACACATGCATCAAAGACATGTATACTGTTATTAACAAGGACTCTCTACACTCGCACTACATGCTGTTGAGCAACACACATCCTGCATACTGACACGTGTGATAGTACTCTTTGGCTTGTGATACTGTAGTCCACCATCAACCACTAATGGGTATGTTCTGGATTGCTGTTGGTGTGTGTGTGTGTGTCTACTTTAGTGAGTAGTGTATTTGTGTTCATGTGTGCATGTGTGCATGTGTTCATGTGTTCATGTGTGCATGTGTTCATGTGTGCATGTGTGCATGTGTTCATGTATTCATGTGTTCATGTGTGCATGTGTGCATGTGGGCATGTGTTCATGTGTACATGTCTGCATGTGTGCATGTGTTCATGTGTGCATGTGTGCATGTGTGCATGTGTGCTAACATCATGTACATATTGTAAAGTGTGTTTCCTGTCTCCCTCTCACAGGTGCTGAGGTTGTGTTGGTTGATTGCAGCAGGGAACCTGAAGACACTGCCACAAATAGTGGAAATGATGAAACATGTGTTGTGGCACAGGCAGGTTTGACAGGGTCTGTCGTTGGTCCACCAATCGACAGTACACAGCTTTCCACACCATCTATGTGCACATTCATACTGCCAATACATCCCTCATCATCAATGGCCTTAGCTGAGAGACAGCATACAGTAGGCATTGACCAGGATAGTGTGGTATCTATGGCACATGCATCCCCTCACAGCAGCCATACCCAGATTCCTGGAATGGTACCACATAGGAGGATGTCCAGGGGTTCTCGTGGGAGCACTGTTGGTTGTAATGCCCCTGGCAGACATGCCCCCACAGGTCTTACAACCTCAGGTATGTTCCGAGCTGTAATGCAGGCACAGGCACGTATGGAACGGTACACCAGACAGGGACTGAGGGTGCAGAAAGCCCATAACACCACTATCAATGACAGTATCCGTGACCTTGCCGGTGCAGTCCGTCACTACACCGAGGTCATTGACAGACGTTGGGGGGAGACATTAGATGTCCTCCGCAATGTCATGTCCATGTGCCAGGACAGTGCAGGATGGCCGAGAAGTCAATGTGGATGTATGCCAGCAACATCATTGGCTGGCAGTCATCGCGGACGACACACAAGTCACAGCCCCAGCAATGTTGGAGCTGGGCTGTCAATAGACCATCATAGAAGACCACGTGCACGTGGCTCTGGCCAGTCCCAGCAGGGACATGGGTCCAGTCAACATCCCTCTGCCTCTGATGATAGTACCCAGTCTGGCTTAGTACCCGATACTGTCCGTTGCACCCCTGCCAGGCACAGGTACTATGTCCATGGCCAGAGATGGTGATCTGTACAACCTGGCAGGTACAGTCTGTGGCTGTCCCACAACCTCCCGTATATGGCAGCCACATGGTGGAACTGTGTGCATGCAGACACACACACATAATCCAAACACCTAGGGCTAACACATACACACACACACTACATCAACATTGACCCATGCTGTACTGTTGTCCCTCACACACACACACACACACACACATACATGTCGATTGGATGGGTCAATGTCGGGCTCTGGCAAACCAACAACACACCCTGTGCACATGATGAAACTGTTCCACCTCCTGTCATCTGTAACATTGATGCAGGAACAGGCTAACATGGTGCTGATGCACAGGGTGACTTTATAGCAGTGTAGCAATGTTACATGTTGTCAGCAGTACAGTGTAATGATATCCTTGTAAGTATATCTGAGCAGGCATGATGCATTAAAGCTATGATTATCAATGTAGTATTGTTTACAACAGTGTTAATTCCAAAAATGTATTGTCCACCCATGTGCAACTTGGCTGATGTGTGTAGGTTTGGCAGCATGTATTGGTGAGTGGACAGTACGTGTGTGATGTGTCTAGTACAGATGTGCAGGTGTACATTTGTGAACATGGTGGAGGTGCACTGTCTGCATGTACGTGCATAGTGGACACATGGGAAGGGTGACATGCCCTGTATTACACAGTGTCAACACTTCATAGTTTCTATTGGTGGCCAGTATGCATTTTAATACACATATGTTTTAACTTGGGTACACATGTGTGTATGACATGGTTTGACACTATACTGTGGGTGATACTGTTACTTTCTGTCATTGGTTTGCATTCTGGTAGTATACACAACCTCAACAGCCTGACTATAACCAATCGGTAGATGATGTCTTGACAACTGACACACAGATGTAGGAAACTCAATAGCATTTGGATCCTTCCGGTACTATACTATACCAGTAACCAGTGGTATTGACCACCACCCATTCCTGGGACCACTCCTGTTTGGCATATAGCCCTCTTAGGTACAAGCAAACACACTAGGGATATGTCCGTCCACATCTGAAAATGCATACAGTGGCCTACAATGCATTCTCCGGATGAGACACTTATCCTACACAAGGGAATCATACAGACAGATACCTGTTGTCTAACCCATGCTGTAAAGCTGTAAGCCAAATATAGCATAGTCATCCACATTTACTAAACATAGTATCCCGACAGTACCACATAGGTAGTAGCCCCAAACATGTAGAACGGGTACCGATGTGTACACACAGCCAAGCGTTATGTCATCTTCCTTTGGTATTCACATTTCCATAGGTATTCTGAAGTCCCTCGGTGTATCACATAAGCAATAAGGGGTCTGTATGCATATCCACAAAGTTGTTGTACACCTATAATGAATGTCCATTATTGACAGACTTTGTTGTGTTTGAACATGTCTGAAATATACCCCAGGCATGAACCCTTACTCACACTATTCTATAGAAACTGTCATGGGTGTTTGTGACACAGATGACCTACGCCACAGATCACTACAGTGGCTGGCCTTGTCACAAATGTACATATGTGACCGAAGGTCTGAGAAGCAGCAGCACAATCTGTCATAGGTAACAGGTGTATTCATGTAGAAAGCAGGCTTCACACCTATGAACTAATTGAGGTCACATGTACATATATGTATTTGCCACACAGATACCTGAAGTGTGCAATGCACATACTGTTGTTATACTGATATGTCATACAGTACTAAAAGCTAAACCCACAACACATTGACCAACAGTATCTCACACACACACTCAGCAATTGCAGGATTCAAACTCCTACCTAACTATGCTATGATACTAGAGAAATACGCATTAACACATCGCGCTATATGCTTGACTGGGAGTTTATATTTCCAATGCTATATTTGTAGGATGCTGATATCATCAGACTTGCCAAAGAGGAATATACCACTTTTAAGGTGTTTTCCTAGTCTCCAAAAAGGGCACTCCTCTCAAAGGAAATCACACAGAAACATACACACACCCCCACACACTCAGCAATTGCAGGATTCAAACCCCTACTTTACTATGTTAGGATACTAGAGAAATACGCATTAACACAATGCACTATATGCTTTATTGGGAGTTTTCATTTCCAATGCTATATTTGTAGGATGCTGACATCATCAGACTTGCCAAAGAGGAATATACCACTTTTAAGGTGTTTTCCTAGTCTCCAAAAAGGGCACTCCTCTCGAAGGAAATCACACAGAAACATACACACACCCCCACACACTCAGCAATTGCAGGATTCAAACCTCTACCTAACTATGTTATGATACTGGAGAGATACGCATTAATACAATGCTCTGTATGCTTTACTGGGTGCTTTTGTTTCCACTGCTATATTTGTGGGATGCTGACATCATCAGACTAGACATGGTAATGTGTGTGCACTTAGTCTTATGCAATCCCAGGACTGAGCCATGGGGGACAGCAGGTGTTACCAGCTTGAACAGGACTCCACAATTCTTACCTTGTGTGATCTATCTGTGGCCCAATTGCCAATCCATCTGATGACAATACATATTTATGCACAGGTTGTTGATTTTGTGTATATGACATGTGTCTGGGATGTTGGAAAGGGGCTATTCAAAGTGTATGTGGGACATGTGTAGCTCATTTCATTGATGTATGTCCTGGGTGGCTGCCTTGCAAACAGTCTAGCAGGTTTGGGACCCATGATCTGCCCATGACCAAACCAAAGTTGGTAGGGTTGTGTGTTTATAGGCTTCCAATAGCTCTGTTTCTGACTTCAATCATGATGGACTCCATGGCCTTGCAGATCAGACTTCTTAGGCTTATAAGACTATAGTTCCTATGGTCTGTTGTGCACCAACACTTGTGTAGTGTGCCATATGTTGCTGTAACACATTCAAAAGTTTCATATCCTGTAGAGAGGGTGAGGCTCAACAGACTGTTCAGGTGCAGGGTCTGTTTGTTCTGCAGTTCACTTATGACACATATAGGGGCACAATGTAATCCAATTGATGCCATGTTTTCAGCCTTGGAAGGAGCTGTTTACCCATTCTAGATGTGATATCTCCTGGTATGATGATAGGGCCTTTTGTCAGTGGGAGGTGGGTATGTATGTAAGGGCTTGTCTGACAGGATGTTGGCATTGTCATTCATTTACAGATGGCCCTGACTCAGGACATATATGAGTGTACATTGCTATTTATGACATAGCTGAAGGAAGTGTCATGGTTCTGTATGGACTCCTTCACAGATAATCTTTCCATGACCTGGATTGGATAGTGTTTGGAGTGCACATTGTTTATTGATGACACTGATTTCGGGTTTTTTATTTTCTTTGCTTTTCAACTTTCTATGAACAACCAAAGTATCTGTAGTACATATTTGATTATGACAGGGTTCCAATATATTATATATGTGTCTGTCATATCACTGTGTGCACAAGTCAGGATTGGTGAATTGTGAGAGGTTCCTGGGTTAACACATGCAACTGCCAGATATGTGTGGCCCACTGCTGTACTCAGACATGGCCTAAGTGTGTGAGCATGCCCAGTTTGGCCTTTCAGTATGTTGTTGCCTGACATTTGCCTCATTTATTCAAGTGTGTGAGCATGCCCAGTGTGACCTTTCAGTATGTTCCTGTGTGAAATCCACTACTTTTGTTGACGTGTGTGAACACACCCAATATTAACATTTATACTATATGTGTGTTGTAAATCAAGTTGTATTTTTACTGCAGGGCTCACCTTTGTGTCATAACTCTACATGGATTATGCTGTGCCTGCAGGGTTTCCTTGAGACACTTTGCATAGACTTATCAACATTTCTTCATACAGGTTGACCAGTGAAATATTGTCATGGTTTAGTGGTTCAGTACTGTGACTATAGTGCACAGTATCCTGGGTTCGAGGACTGTCACTGTGTTATATTTTCATACAGGGAAAACCAGACTGCTTAAGGAACAGTAAAGCAAATATGACCATGTTTACCTGCTTATGCCCAAATTGACCAAACGTGCCCAACATTTCTCAACATTAACCAACATTGCTGAACGTTGCCCAATATTGCTCAACATTGCCCAAAGTTGTGCTACTTAGTGGGCAGGATTCACGAAGCCTCCGTGTAAGAGTTATAACTCATACACGGAGGCTGCAGTTAAACGGAGTGATGTCGGCATGCTATGCATATTCATGAGAGCATGCTGAATCACACCTAAGGCTAACACGGTCCGTGTAAGGCAGTAGGGGGCGTGTCCGTAGGCCGAGCCCTGTAAGCAGACACGCCCCCAGAAGAGGAAAAGTGCCCAAAGTAAACACCCACGACAGAGTCCATGGAAATGTGAATAAACACAACACAACACATGCACCCACAGACTATGAACATAAAATGTACAAATGAACATCTCATAAGTCTTTTTTAAATTGTAAAGATGTTTAACCATGAGTGCGCTCATTTGCGCGGGTGTGCCCGTAGCGCAGCTACAGTTAGCAGTCAGTGGGAAAGCATATAAGAACTAAATATGCAAAGTAAGCCAAGAAGCAATAGCGTAGCGGTAGAGATGTTGGCTGAAGAGCAGGCATTCATGGTTCGAGCCCTCACAACACCAATTTATTTTTAGCAAAATAAGCACGAAACAAGTCCCTGACAAATATGTACACATAAAATCACATTTTATGTAAAATGTAATGAAATAGCCCATTTATATTGAAGAAATGTGAGGTAACAAAACAATAAAAAATGCCAGATGTGCCCATAGCTGAGCTACAGTTTAACAGGGTGAGTGCATCTGCCCGTAGGTGAGCAGTGGTTTAAATGGTGCAAAATGAGTGCCCGTAGCTGAGCAGTGGTTTAACATGCTAAAGCTATGTGCCCCTAACTGAGCTGAGCGTAATATGCATGCTGATAGCCAAATGAGGCTTAAACCAGCGTACCCCGTTTGCGCGGAGCTGCACACCGCGCAAACAAGGTAACCGACGGGCAACGTTGAGCAAGCCATATCAAAACTGCCTTTACACAGACACACCCCTCAGCATGTCTAGACAGTCATAAAAAATAAAAAGTAGTGGCCAGGTTCGAACCCAGGATACTATACACCATAGTCAAGGTACCCAACCACTAAGCCATGACAGCAGTACCTATAAATGCAATAATAGCTAATATATAGGCATGAATACAAACTGGAGCATGACAATGCAGGTTTACTGAAGTTGATACAATTCCAAAATGGCCAATCACAGATATGTGCGGGAAAAACGGACTATATAAGCCCCATAGGCGGGAATACACAGCATAAACAATTGTAGAACTGAACTGCAGACAGAATGACAGGAGTAGGAGAGGGTAGTTGCTTTCGAGCACAGAGGTGGGGCGTTGAGGAGTCCAGGTACATGGTCTGGCTCCTAGTCCACAATCATGAGGCCCAACTCATGCAGGGCCAGGTCCTCTGGGGAGCATACAGGGCTGAGGCCTGGGACCAGTTGGCTCATGATCTCACCAGTGCCACAGGGATTCCAAGAACTGGTGAGCAGGTTCGTCACCACCATGCGGACCTGAAGAGATGCAAGCAGGACCAACTGAACCTTTGGATCCAGGAGGCCCGGCAAATGCCCAATGCCCCACTTCTGAGTAAGTTACATTTAATTATGTATGTAAGAAATTAAACTAGCTGATATGATGGAGATGTGTATTCCAATATTACTTCATTTATATTACAGCTGCAGGTGTCCATTCTGCAAACTGCAGAGCCTATGGTGATAGGCTGGTGCGGTTGCGCCACCAGGCAGGTCAGTAATCCACTACCAGTAACTGTAAAGAAATATA